>NC_060066.1:138855028-139155028 GCF_922984935.1 Meles meles
CTTTAAAAATGTTACAATGGCTTTTAAAAATTCCTTCAAATAATCTTTTTGCAAGAATAATATATTCTATGTTTCATTAAGATGCTATATGTTTCTGGATGCCAGAACCCTGATTATAACAGTCTGATGAAGTCTACCACATTTGCGTACTAACCACTTGAAGGAATGTGTTAATTCCTATTTACTGGCAGACATTATCATGGCAGAAGATTAAACCTAGTACGTACTGAAAGAAAAAGTGTATGCAGTTTATTATAAAAATTTAAATACAAGTACTCATAGAGACTATACGCTGGTTATCAGTTTCCACTTACTCCTCTTATAGGAACTGGTATCAGTTTTTAATTAGGAAATCATTCATTCTAGTGTGGAATACTGCTCATTTTTCCTAAGTTTCTTTTTTTCTTTTTTTTTCAAAGATTTTATTTATTTGACGGACAGAGATCACAAGTAGGCAGAGAGGCAGGCAGAGAGAGAGGGAGAAGCAGGCTCCCCAATGAGCAGAGAACCCAATGCTGATGCCGGGGCTCAATCCCAGGACCCTGGGATCATGACCTGAGCCGAAGGCAGAGGCTTTAACCCACTGAACCACCCAGGCACCCCTGTTCCTAAGTTTCTGTCCTGGGTTGTTCACTTCTTACTTCAAGGATTATGTTACCAAATTTTAGACACTATAATGCAATTACATAAAGAACAATTATTGAATACTGAATCTTTATCTACTGATTTCTATGGAAGGCTTATATTCTTTGTAATAATACTCTCTGGCTGGCCGTGTCAGTGGGATGCTTCAGTTCAGGGTTCTAACTGGAACACCTTGCCTGACAGTCCCATTAAAAATCAACATTGTTGGCTTTGGAGAACAGTAGATATTTTGAGTTCATTTTAGCTGGACAAGTCAATTTTTTCCTGAAAAACAAATCTGAAATATGGGTACTAGGATCTTGTACATCATCATTAAACATGCACCTTAACAGCTGGAACTCAAGGGATTACTTTCTTTTTTTTTTTTAATTTTTAATACTTTAAAAAATTTTATTTATTTATTTGAGAGATAAAGAGAGAGAAAGAAAGAGAGAGAGAGACTGATTGAGAAAACATATGGGAGGAGGGGCAGAGGGAGAAGTAGACTCCCTGCAGAGCAGGGAGCCCAATGCAGGACTTGATCCCAGGACCCTGGGACCATAACCTGAGCCGAAGGCAGATGCTTAACCAACTGAGCCACCCAGGTGCCCAAGAAATTACTTTCTAATCAATTTATGTTTGCTATTTTCTTGGTTACATTGAGATTTAATACATCTTTCCCTAAAGAACAGTTATTCATTGATTTGGTCTTCATTCATTTATCATTTTGCTAGTTATGCACCTACTAAATGCATAGATAGCATTGGACTCTCCTACACAGAATTATGCATGACTCCCTAAAGTTTTCTTTCTTCCCAAGGATCCTGTCATATCAGACTACACTTGTTTCCTTTCTTTCCCTTCCCATCCCTACCTCTCTATTCCCGTCCCTTCTCTTTCTTTTTCTCAGACATTAATTCTACAATTTTTAGATTCTCTCAAATGATCTCTTTACCTCTTCTTTTCCATGTCTGACAATAGCAGAACACATTTCTGGCTGTCACCTAGAGAAAAATAATCCTGAAATATTTCTTGGTTCCACTGGCTCTAGAGCCATCAGCACTAACTTCTCAAAGTCAACTCCTCTTGATCAGAGTTTAAACAGAGTGGAGGTTACAAAGTAGAAAAAAGTTTGGTTATGTTGAATTTTTGAGCCAGAATCCATGACATCAATTGTATTAGCAGAAATGTATTTTGTTCTTGTGTTATGAACTCCTATCTTTCGTCTTTCAAGTTCTTCCAGTCTTTCTGGAAACTATATCCCCTCCCCCAACTCTTTTATTTGACATAGGCCCCTCTAGTAACCCTAATCCACATGAATAAAACTTGTTGGTCCTTTGGAGCAAAAAGGATCAAAGACTTAAATGTATGAGCTAAACCTATAAAACTCCTAGAAGAAAACATTGCAGATTTATCTTTGTGGCATAGGATTTGGCGATGACTTCATGGATATAACACCAAAAGCACAGGCAATAAAGAAAAAAAAAATTGGTAAGAATTTTTGTGCATCAAAGGATACTATCAAGAAAACAAAAAGACGACCTACTACATGGGAGAAAATATTTGCAAATCTTACATCTGATAAGGGACAAATAGCCACAATATATTTTTTTAAAAACTCCTACAATTCAATAGTAAGAAGATACATAACAAAAAATTGGCCCAGGTCTTGAATAGGTATTTCTCCAAAGAAGATATTCAAAATGGCTGTTAAGCACATTAAAAGGTATTATTAGTCTTTAGGGAAATGAAAATGAAAACCACAATGAGATATTACTTCACATCTAATAGGATGGCTATAATTTTTTAAAAATAGGAAATAACTTGCAGGCAAGGATGTAGAGAAATTTGGGCCCTCTTGCATTATTAGTGGGAGTGTAAAGTGATACAGCAGCTGTGGAAAATCTGTCTGGTGGTTTTTCAAAAGGTGTAACTTGGAATTACCATAGACTCAGCAATTGCACTCCTAGGTATATATCTAAAGAACTGAAAGCGGGGACTCAAACAGATATCTGTACCCCAGTGTTTGTAACACAATAGCCAAAAGGTGGAAACTACACAAAGGTCTATCCCAGGCTAATGGATAAACAAAATGTAGTACATACATACGGTGGAATATTCAACTTTAAAAAAGAATGAAATTCAGATACATGCTACAAATGATGAACTCTGAAGCCATGCTGAATAAAATGAGCCAGACATAGGACAAATACTGTATGATTCCACTTCCGGGAGCTACCTGGAATAGGCAAATTCATACAGGGGCAAGTAGCTCAGGAGTTACCAGCGCTGGGGGAATCCCTAAGCGCTTTATTTAATGAGAAGAGGCCACAGTATACTGGGAGAGCAGCTTAATTCAAGCCGAATTAACTACTTTTGGAGGAAAAAGGTGAAGCGGGAAGAGAGAAGTCGGAGACCCCCGCTGATCCATTGCTTGGAGCTCGTTTAGCCAGGCTGGGGGGCCTCGAAGGGGCGGGTGAATAGGCGCTCGGCTCCGAGAACTAAGAGTCCCGCTGCCGAGTGAGGAGCTGGGCCAGGCCGGACGTCTCCCGGGAGAAAGTTGGGACCTCAGACCGGGGATCCCTCGGGGAGGTTGGGACAGCCGATCGTCCGGGCAGTGGCCGACCTTCAGCACGGAGCTGCTCTAGGGGGGCTGGCTGGCGGGCTCGGTGAGTTGAGGACAGCCCGCCCCGGCCCGTGCCGCGAGGGTCCTCGCCGCGTTCCTGTCAGGAACCGGGCGAGGCCTGAGGCGCTCCGGGCTGGGCGGCCGCTCGCGCGGATGGGGCTGGCGGGAGGACGGCGCATCTGCGGAGCTGAAGGAGCTGGGCTGACTCGGCTTTTGTTTTGGTTGTTCCCGGACCCACTGTATTTATGTCTAGGTGTGTCTTGCCCCCTGAGCGGCTGCAGGTGCGGCGTGCGTGTGTACTGTAGCCACCTTATTTTCCAGCGGTGGGAAGGAGACGTCGGGGGTGTGGGGGGTGTGGGGGGTCGGGGAGGGAAACGACCGGCTCCAGCCCTCTGGGCGCGGGCCACACGCAGGTCCTGAAGGCTCCTTCCTGGCGCCTGGGGGTATGGGACGGGTTTGCTTGGAATTAGGGTGTTCCCCAGGAATTGGGGCGGGGGGGGGGGCTGATTCGGTTCCCGGCATGCCCGCTGGGTACCCCGGGGCGGGTGATGGAGATACCCCCCCATCCCCTCCCCGACTCTAGGGACCCCTCCCTGGCCGAGGCTCGGAGACCAGGGTAATTTGTTTTCTTGTTTAGTCTCTTACCTCGTCAGGTTCCTTGCGATCTTTGTCATGATTGGTTTTTCGAATGAATGTTGGTCTCGGTTTCCACTCACTACCGATTTCAAATCGGTATTTTATATCTGAGTTTCGGCACTTAAAAAAAAAAGTTTATTTCTGAGAATACAAGTCGTAAGGAATGACTAATCAGAAAAATTTATATAGTAAGCATTATAGAAGATAAGAAAATGCTAAACTGTCACTAAGATAATTAGATAAAGTGCACGCTATCTCAACAGACAAGAAATTATGTAGTCACACAGTTTTCTAGTAAATTCTGAGGTAGCAAAGCCGTATATAAAAGTGGCCCAGCAGGTTTTAATTTTGAAAACTTTTTTTTGTTGCTTTAAATTATATAGTTTTCCTGAGATGAGAAAGGGAACATTTTGTTACTTTTTTTTAAAAAAAGATTTATTTATTTTGAAAAAGAGCCTCTGCCCTTGAACCAGGAGGGATGGGAGAGGGGCAGAGGGAGAGAGAGACTCTGGAGCAGACTCCTTGCTGAGTGCAGAGCACCATTCTCCATCTAAGGACCCTGAGATCATGGGTCCAAATCAAGGGTCAGAGGCTTAGCCTACTGAGCCACCCAGGAGCCCCTATTTGTTCCTGTCTGCATAGTATAGCAACATGATTAGCATGTTCATTTAAACTTTATCAGGTAATTATTTTCAAGTTCCGAAATTGTTTACTCAAAGATGTTAAGGACTCCTTTAGCATATTTTTGAATGACTCCCTTGTGTCTCCCTCCCTGTTATCTTGGGTTTCTATTGTTAATATAGTCGATTGTTTTAGAACAATTGCTAATATGTTTCAACTTCGCTATTTCTTTTGGTTGGTGCCTAAGTGATTAATAAATTAAAAAAAAAAAGAGGACAATAAAGTTAAACAGATGGAAGGGAGAAAAACTCCAATGACTAGAACAATGAAAAATCCCACAAAGTTCTGGATAACTAAGAACAGTCTTAAGATATACATAGATCTAGCTCTCTTAACAGTAGTATTTTGTCAAGGGGTGTCACATACTACCACATGTATCTCATCCCCACCTTAGGGAGGACTCAAAATTGAAGGAGCATGATCTGACCTGATAGTATGGATTTCTCCACAAGATGGCACTCATATAGTTTCTTTGATTTTAGTTTCTATCCTAAGGAAAGATTTGCAGTATATTAACTATCACAGAGTAAATAGAAATGTGACTTATGTTTTATGATTTGTGCATCTATTTCATGTTTTGTCATATAGAATTTTCTATCATGTCACAGAATTGAGAAAAAAAATTGGGATGTAGTGTTGATTTGCAGGGGAAAGAATGGCAATGTGAATGGAACAATGTATGTGTCTGTGGAAATGGTTCTTCAGTCTCCTATCAAAGTTGAGGCTTTGTTCAGCCCTAGAATTTTATTCTAGTCCCATGTGGCCAATGCTAAATCTTTTTATCCTTTATACTTAGATACCATCTCTGAATGTAAAAATTGGCTTTTTTAAAAAGAATTTAAGCATTTCTATGTACGTGTTATGCAATATGAATGTAAACACACACATATATGTTAAACTTGAAAATTTTTTTATTTTGGAAAAGTTCAAACATATACAAAATTGACAGAACGTTATAATGAACTACATGTACCTATTATATAGCTTTAGCAATTATCAACTCATTCCACCTTACCTTTCCCCATTTATTTTGAAGCAAACCTCTGTATGTGTATCTGGCATATTGTTAGAGACACACACATTCACCATAAAATGCATTATCAAATAAATAATAAATTTATTTTATTTATTTACTATAAAATGCATAAATCAAAAATAATGGTATGGACAAAGTATTAAGAGCCCAAAAGGAGTGATTAATTCTGCCTTGGAGAACAGGACAAACTCAGAGAAGCCTTTGAAGAAGAAACGGCATTTGACCTATACAAGAAGGATGTGTAGGAATCTGCCTAGAGAAGAAATGGAAGAAAACACATTCTAAGCATTGGTGCAGAATGAGGAGAGGGGTACAGAAGTGAATATGCATGAATTAGTGGAGAATAGAGAAAAATGTATTTAAATATTGAGGCACTGTGGAGGAAGCTACAGAAGATGCAGCTGGAGAGTCTGTGGTTATTCTAGGAAATTAATGATTATAGTTTATGTATCCAGAAATATTTTTCTACAGGTATATGAATAAAATATAAACTACTTTTTCTATATTTTTGTAGATTTATGACACAATCCAGTCTTTAACAATGCTGAAATCAAATGACTTGGTGTTTTCCTTGGATACTTTTTTTGAAAAACCAGGTGAAGCTAAAAAGTAAGTCTGCCTTAAAGAATGATAATATAGTATATTGTTTTAGAGATTTTTGATTTTTAAGGAGTTTTAATTTTCTCACTAGACATATACAAATAAAAAATGAGGGGTCGACAAAATGATTTTTCAGATATATAACTGGTAAACATGGAATTCAGATATAAGGGAGTATCTGAATTTTAACGTTAAATGTTATAACTTAAAAAATAGAGTAGACGCTTGCCTGTTTGGCTTTCATGTATTTGCATTTCTGGTTTGCTCAAATTATTTTTGGCCAAGGTAAAAACTTGAAGTAATGGTCAAACAGTAGCCATGGACAAGGAGTGATGACACCTTTTGAAAACAGAATGGGCAGTGTGCCAAAGGCCAAGTGTGATGGGCAGATTCATTGTAGGCAGGAAGTAGGGGTGGAAATAAAGATGTGGTGCCAGAGGAAATAAGAGCAGAGAATAGTCTGTTAAGTACAGGTTTTTATGGATTTTCACATATAAATTTTTCTCAATTCTAAGTTTTCTATGTATTGTATTGTCTTTTTTTTTTTTTAAGATTTTATTTTTAAGTGATCTCTATATACCCATTGTGGAGCTTGAACTCACAAGCCCAGGATCAGGAGTTGCACGTTCCACTGACTAAGCCAGCAGGCGACCCTATATTATCCTTTTTTAAAGAAAGGAAGCATTGAGTAAAGTATTTATTTTTTCGTTAATTTTTTCATTCATTCAAGTATTATTTCAAATATTGATTGAATGCAGAAAAGGATATAAGAATGATGAAACAGACTTTTACTTTAAAAGAACTTAAAATCTATTTGAGGAGGTTTAGAACACATATGGAAAGTTCATTAATAAGTAACATAACTCTGTAATTCATCATCCAGACTTGGATACTTTGAGAGTGAGAGTGCATCCAGTTTGTACAACATGTGTTAATCAGGATGTGAAAGAAATGATAAGCATACATTCATGCAATGAAATTTCAGATTTGGAGGGAGACCTGGTGCAGCCTGATCAGGTTAGGCTTTATGGTAATGGGGAGACACTTCAGGAGACTTTGAAGAATTTAATAGTTCTCATAAGCAGAGAGAAGAGGGCATTTGAAGGCAGAGTTTAACAGCAAGAAGAATGGAGGTGGGACAATTCGCAGTACTTTTAGGAGATAATGTATAGAGAAGTTTCGTGGAATAGGAGATTCATAAAGGAGAAACAGTGGGACATAGAGTTATAAAAGTAAACTGAGGATAGATTGTGGTGGATTTTAAGTGCCAGAATAAGGATCTTGGACGTGACCATGTGTTAAAAGCCATGGAACTGAATCAACAAACATTTATTGATGATATGTCTCATTATGTAAAGCCCTGTGCTAAGTAGTATCAATGTGAATGGAACTAGAAACAAACCTTTATGTGTTTATGATTTGGGGAGGGTATCAGACTGATCTATCCTCAATCTTTCTATTATCTATATATAATATGCAGTATATATATTATCTACACACAGACATATAATACAATAGGACTATAATAAATATTATTGGTTCAAATGGTACTTAAGAAGAGGGAACAATTTTAAACTTTTTTAAGAAGGTTTTATTTATATGAGAGAGAGAGAGAATGAGAGCAAGCTTGAGTGTGGTAAGGTCAGAGAAGACTCCCTGCTGAGCAGGAAGCCTGATGCAGGACTCCATCTCAGGACTCTAGGATCATGACTTGAGCTGAAGGCAGTCGCTCACCAACTGAGCCACCCAGGCACCCAGAAGAGGGAAGGATCTAAGCTTGATTTTGAATGAACATAAGCTCTAGTGCCTAGAATATTTCCTGGAAAGTAGTTCTCAGTAAATAATTGTTGAATAGATTAATGAAGGAATGAAACAATGGAACTTCTATAGGTAGATACAGGATAGGGTCATGTACAGTGGCAGTCAGAGTAAAAGAAATATTTTTTAATAAGGATGAGGAGGTACAGAATATATTATTTATTTGGTATGCAAGTAGTTCACTTTGGGCTGGACTGTAAGGTAAGTAGAGTAGGAGAGTTAAAACTGTAAGATAGCCCAAGGCCATTTGGACGTTTGATATTGTTTGGAAGCCACTGAAGTATTTTGAATGGAATATAATTATGATGAAAACAATTCTAAATCAATGTGATAGGAGTGTGTAAAATATGTTAGAGAAAGCCAGAGGCAGTGAGGCCAGTTAAGACATGATTGTTCTTAACCAAATTGATTAGAGCTTTGATTGAAATAGTGACAGTGTAAATACAAGGAAATGAATTCAAGAAGCATTATAAAGAAGATGCAGTAAGACCTGGTATATGTCTGGATATAATAGTAAAAGGTTTTGCTATAATTTGAATTCTGGATGACTGAGAGAATGATGATGCCTCTGGAAAATAGGGAAGTCATAAGGGAGATTTGATTTTTATGGGGATGCAGAATAGTAGAATTATATGTGTCCTTTTTTTTCTTTTAAGATTTTATTTATTTGATAGCGAGACATTACAAGTAGGCAGAAAGGCAGGCAGAGAGAGACCGGGAAGCAGGCTCCCTTCTGAGCAGAGAGTCCAATGCGGGGCTCGATTCCAGGACACTGAGATCATGACCTGAGCCAAAGGCAGAGGCTTAACCCACTGAGCCACCCAGGCACCCCAGATGTGTGCTTTCTATATCTCTCTTAGATTTTCTGAAATAGTCCCTGTGTAGAAAAGAGTTAATACATCAGGCCTAAACTACTGTCCTTTAAAAGGCCCTGGTTGTACGAATGGCCCTTGGCTAGAGTGAGAACTTTAAGAAAGTTCCCACCATTAACTGATAGGAATGGCTCACTGCCTAAGCTGTTTATACAGATAGGTTTATGCTGACTATCTGCTTTTCTTCTGGGAATCTAGAATTTAGGTATTTACTAGACAGGGGATGCCCACATGATTAGTCCCCCGTAAAAACACTGGGCATTGGGGGTGCCTGGGTGGCTCAGTGGGTTGAAGCCTCTGCCTTTGGCTCAGGTCATGATTCCAGGGTCCAGGGATCAAGCCCCGCATCGGGCTCTCTGCTCCGAAGGGAGCCTGCTTCCTCCTCTCTCTCTACCTGCCTCTCTGCCTAGTTGTGATTTCTCTCTGTCAAATAAATAAAATAAAATATAAAAAAAAACAAAAAAAAACACAAAAAAAAAAACACTGGGCATTGAGTCTCTAATGAGCTCCCTCATTAGCAACACTTCACACATGCTGGCATAGCTTGTTGCTAAGGGAATTAAAGATGTCCTGTGTTGCTGTACTGGGAGAGGATCTTTGGAGGCTTGTGCCTGGTTTCCCCTGGACTTTGCCTCATAGTCACAAATAGGACTATATGTTGAGTTTGAATCAGCCCAGGGAATCATTGGCTCTGGGTGTGATCTTGGGAACCCTCTGACAGTCCTAAATTTCAAATGCTTTGGCCTATTAGACAGTCTGTCAGACATTGTCAGATAATGTGTTGTAGATTTTTGATTTGGAAAACATAGTTGTAGGAGCTATGTGTTAGGAGCTACAAAAGGCAGTAGTGTAAAAGACTGGGTCTCTCACTTTCCAGAGTTTAAAGTCCTAAATAAAAAAGATTTAAAAATATCACAAAATCCTTGCCACTTGGGGGTGCCTGGTTGGCTCAGTTGGTTAAGTGACTGCCCTTGACTCAGGTCATGATCCTGGAGTCCCAGGATAGAGTCCTGCATGGGGTTCCCTGCTCAGTGGGGAGTCTGCTCCTCCCTTTAACCCTACCCCCCTCTCATGCTCTCTCTCTCCCTCTCTTATTCTCTCTCTCAAATAAATAAATAAAATCATTAAAAAAATCCTTGCTATTTGTCATAGACAGTGTATGTGGTGCTCTTCTCAAGTTTATTTCCTGTCACCCAATACTTACTTTTTTGCTCTAATGAAGGACAAATCAACTTTTATTGAAAAGGAAGCATTAAAAATTTATATGTTAATAGGATCACAGCTGAAAGATAAGGAGAGGCAGTTCACAATGCCAACAGGGTGGCAAAATTCTCAATAACTACTTTAAGTTTACAAAGTGATTATCATTTTCAACTGGTTTCTTGGATTTTCTGTGGTTTGTAGGTGGTTCTGGATCAAGAGTATTTGGATTAGGACATTAATTAGTAATAATATTTTAGGAATACTCTAGAGAATACCAGTAGTGGTGTCATTTACACACTGATGACCCATGATCTGTTGTGAGGTGTGTCATAAGTATTTTGTTACTTCTGATAGTAAAGATGCTGATGTTTCAGAATGATTTACTACTTTTTTTTTTTTAACATTGGAACAGATTTAAGATTCTTGTCACAAGCTGTTGAATTAGAGGAAAAAAGATGGAGTTATAGCCATTATTTAGGTAGCATATCTCACATAGCAGTGTCATTAATCCTATGACACACAAGGGAAAAAAGATTGAGAACACTGCTGTGTATAAAGATGTATCAAAGTCACCATAGAAAATTAATGTATAGGTTGTTTATCTAAGAGTCTGTAATTGAGTAATGTTTAATTAATAGCTTCTGATATAACTTTATTAACATATATATTCACACTTTTATATTTTCTATAGCTATCCAGACAGTGAAAAATCATTGGATTGGTTTCTCCCACCTGCTCCATTGATTTCAGAAATTCCAGATACTCAGGCATTGGAGGAGGAAATAGGAAGTCATAAACTGTTAGGTAAACTATCACATACTTATTATGAAGTTAAACCTATGCAGCTCATGTCAGTGTAAAAAGATCTAGTAACACATTAACGTGTTAATTCCTTTATTTTAATGGAATAAAATGGTAGAGACTTTATTCAAAATAGTGCTCACCAAATCTTAAAATCAAAAACATCTTTCTTCTCCAATATACTTATACATACATATGCATATTGTATGTATACAGTACACTATCACAAACATGTACTATTGCATGAATTTGTTTCCTCTTATTATTAAAGTTGCCATTGCCATTTAGTTTTTGTCTTGCCTTTTACTAATGGTAGGATCTTCTGGCTTTGGAAACCACATTCTTGAAAAAAAGAAGATGCAGAGTATTTTATGTAGTTTGGTAGCATTTTTATAAAGTTAAAGACAAGCATATTCAAACAGTATATGTGATCTTATGTGATATTGTTGATAAAATTTTTGATTTTTAAAATTTGGTGGTAGTTCATATGTATTATCTTATTAACCTTTGTAACTTGTGTATATTTTATACATGAATATACATTATATTCTCATATATACCAAATAATACATAGTATACACAGGCTTATATATACTATATATATACATAGATGGTAAAACAAATTTAAGCCCTAACAATGCCTGCAGATTCTTCCCAACCTCTCAAAGATGCTTGTAAAATCTCTGTAAAGAAACCTTTAAAATTTTTTCACCCTGGTAAAAGCATTCCTTTATCTTGACTTTAGAAGCAATACTACAAAGTTAAAAGCATTTAATATATTTAATACTGAATCAAATTCAGTATTGTATATCATTGGTCATTATGTTTCTATGTGTAAACCGATAATGTAAATATTGAAATCCTCCTAATTGTATAATTATATCATTTGTAGTTGGTAAAATACTTAAAAGGTATAATAATGGTTATTTCTGTGAGTCAGAAATTAAACCTATTTTATAATGTAGGTTTTTATAAATTTCAAATTTCGGTAAATCTTAATTTGAGTGCCCTTCAGTGATACAGTGTACAACAACAGTACCAATCATCTATAGTTCAAAACCATATCTGGTGTTATAGATTATCTTGTTATTGTATGAATAACTTTCATGTTTACCTTGTAAGCTGTTTGAACATTTTTGTTAAATTTTTTCATGGTCATTTTGAGAATTTATCTTCATGGAGAACATATATTAATTAATGCATTCCATTTTTGTAGGTCAGGAAGAGAAGCCAGAAATGTTACCATCAAATTTAAAGATAACTAATGAAAACACAAATTATATTTCACCAACACAAAAATTCCAGTTTGCCTGTTCCTCAAATAAATATGAAGCAGGTGATCTGAATTTAGGAGGAGCAGGTAACAATGACTTATCACATGTTCCTGGCAAGCTGACATATGGTATTTCTCAGAAATACAAAAATCATGTTAGTACTGAGATAATATCTGAGAAAAGTGTTCCAGATAATACAAAATTATTTAATTTTGCAGAAGGTAAAGGAGAGAGCACATCAGCCTTCCGAAAAAGGTAATTAATTAAATGAATTACAGAATATTCAGTGATAAAGTTGAACATTTATGGTATGTCCAAATGTATGAAGTATGATAGAATCTAAATGAGAAAAACATCAACAAATACGGTTTACTATATACCAGATGCTCTGTTAACTCTGGGATTCTATTCATAGGTTCTTGCCTTCAGAGAGCTACAACTTAATGGGGAAAGGACAAATAATTAAAAATAATTGATTAAGTACTTTATAGTACAATTATTTTGATGAAATATATAGTTAGAGCAAAGGGTCTCAAAATTTTTCAATCTTTTTACTGTAAGGAAAATTTACACTTAAAAATTGCTGAGGATTCTCAACAGTTTTTGTGTATATGGGTTACGTCTATCAATATTTAACCATATTTGAAATGACAACTCAAAAAATTTAAAAAGCAAATGGTGCTTTACTGATATTATGAAAATTGTTTTGATCCTATGAACTCTCTGAAAGAGTCTCAACTGTCCTTTGACTTTTGCTGTTACAGCATATCACATGGGGTCCTAATCTGTTCTGGGGCATCAGGGAGGGCTTTCTTGAAGAAGTGGTATTTAAACTTAACTTTGGGGTACTTGGGTGGTTCAGTCATTTAAGCATCTGCCTTTGGCTCAGGTCATGATCCCAGAGTCCCAGGATCGCATCCCGCATCAGGCTCCCTGCTCAGCAGGGAGTCTGCTTCTCCCTCTGAACTTCCAACCTCTTGTACTTTCTCTCTAATCTCTCAAATAAATAAATAACATCTTAAAAAATACAAAAACAAAAACTTAACCTTAAGGAGGAATAGAATTAAACTAAGGGCAAATGAAGGAGAGTATTCTAGGTGGAAAGAATAATAAATGCTAAAGACCCAAAGTAGCACAGAGCTTGGCCTATTCTTAGAAAATTTCCTTTTGTGTAAAATCAGAGAGAATGCGGAGAGGTAAGGTTTGGAGAGGTCGAGTCATTCAGAATCATATAGGCTGCCATAAACTTTGTGCTTTTATCAGAATCATCTGAAGTACTTGTTAGAAATTTGAGTTCCTGAGTCCTACCTTAGGCCTGTTGAATCACAGTCTATATAAAGGTGGGGAGGGGACCCAGGAATGGTCATTTTTAACAATTTTTTTTGATGATTGTTACACACAATAAAGTTTGAGAGCTAGAATTCTAAGATTCTACATTTTAAGTGGAGGAGTAAAATGGGATTTTTTTTTTTTTAATTTAAGGTGCGTTTTGGTATCAGTATGATGAATTAGAAGGAATTAAAATACGTTGTGAAAGGTCACTTAGAAGGTTTTTATTAATCTAGGCAAGAGAGAATGGGAGACTGATGTAGACTGTAGTAGCAGAAATGAGAGAGATCAGAGTGATTTACGAGATAGAATCCCATAGGACCTAAATGATTATTAGATATGACACCTGATTCATAGTTTTCTGACTTGAACCAGAATGATGAAGGATGGTAGTGCCCTTTCATGATATGGAAAACTATAAAGGAAGAACAGGTTTGGGGGAAGGTGATGAGTACAGATTTGGACATGTTGAATTTGAGTACCTATAAATTGTCCAAATACAGAATTGGATGTATGGGTTTAAAGATTCAGAAGAGATCTAACTGATAGGTTTTGTTTTTTCCATGACATAAGAGGTGAGGTCATTTGTGGAGTTTGAGGGGAAAAAGTGGGAATATTGAACAAATATGAGAAGAGTGGAAGAGATTATTAAAAATGGGAAAGCAATCCATTTAGAATAATGGTAGGTTTGTTGGACACTCTAATTTTAGTGTATGTGCGGCCGAAGTGAGCACTTTATTGAACACTCTAAAGGGCCCAATTGAGGTTGATGTCTATGAATTTTTTGTGACAGTTCTATTAAGATACTACTCAGGGTGCCTGGGTGGCTCAGTTGGTTAAGCGTCCAATTCTTGGTTTTGCCTCAGGTCATGATTTCAGGGTGGTGAGATTGAGCCCTGCCTGGGGCTCCTTGCTCAGAATGGAGTTTGCTTGAAATTCTCTCCTTCCCCCTCTACCCCTCCCCCTGCTTGCCCTTACTCTCTCAAATAAACAAATAAATAAAATCTTTAAAAAAGGAGATATAACTCATATAAAATTCACTCTTCTTAAGGGTACATTCATGGGTTTTTAGAATATTCAGAGTTGTGTAATCATCACCACTATCTAATTTTAAAATATTTTCATCTCCCCAAAAGAAACTGTATTCATTATTGATTACTTCCCTTTCCAACTCTTCATTCTCCTTCCCTCTCTCCAGCCCCTGGCAACCACTTATCTTTCTGTTTTTAATGGATTTGCCTATTCTAGACTTTCATATAAGTGGAATCATACAATGTCTGGCCTTTTGTGTCTGTCTTTTTTCACTTAGTATAAGTTTCTCAAGGTTTATCCATATTACATTGTGTATCAATACTTCATGTTTTATGGTCGAATAATATTCCATTCAGTGGACGGTGCAGCATTTTATCCATTTATCAATTGTTGGGCATTTGAATTATTTCCACTTTTTGACTATTATTAATGTTGCTGTGAACATTCATGTGCAAGTTTTTTGTGAATATATTTTTGTAATTCTTTTGGATTTATGCCTAGAATTGGAATTGCTGGCACATATGGTAACTATATACTTAACTTTTTTGAGAAACTGCCAAATTATTTTCCAAAATAACTGTACCACTTCATAATCCTACAAGCAATATGTGAGGGTTCCAATTTCTCTGTCCTTGTCAGTAGTTGTTATTCATCTTTTTTGTTGTAGCCATCTCAGTGGGTTTGAAGTGGCATCTCACTGATTAGCATTTCCCTAATGACCTAGGAGATTGGGCATCTTTTCATGTGATTATTGACTAGTTGTGTATTACCTTTGGAGTAATATCTATTCAAATCCTTCGTTTTTAAATTGGGTTTTGTGTGTTTTAATGGTTGAGTTGTAAGAGTTCTTTATATATTCTTGATAAAAATCTCTTATCAGCTGTATGAGTTGCTAATATTTCTCCCATTCTCTGTGTTGTTTTCACTTTTTTGATAATGTTCTTAGCAGCACGAAAGTTACAAAAGTTTTAAATTTTGATGAGGTCCAGTTTATCTAATTTTTCTTTTGTTGCTTGGGCTATTGGTGTCATAGCCAAGAAGTCATTGCTTAATTCAAGGTTGTATGAAGATTTACTACTGCATTTTCTTTTAAGATTTTTATAGTTTTAGCTCTTACATTTAGGTCTGTGATTTTTTTTTTAAGGATCTTATATATTTATTTATTTTAGAGAGAGAGTGCATGAGCAGGGGGAGGAGAAGAGGGAAAAGGACAGGCAGACTCCATGCTGAGTGCAGAGCCTGACATGAAGCTTGATCCCAGAATCCTGAGATAATGACCTGAGCCGAAATCAAGAGTCCATTGCTCAACTGACTGAGCCATCCAGGTGCCCCAGTTCACCTCTGAAGCTTTCTGAACCCCCTGTCATATATGCGTTTTTCCTTCATGGTGGTTTTATTAGGTATGCATGATCGATAAATCATTGGCCATTGGTGACTGAACTCAATCTCCATTCCTCTTTCTTCCTTCGGTATCACAGATGAGGCTGAAAGTTCAGCCTTCTCTAATTAGGGTTTATTTTTTCTGGCAGTTAACCCCCATCCTGAAGCTATCTAGGGGTCCTACAAGAGTCACTTCATTAGCATAAACTCAAGTATGATTGGAAGGGGTTTGTAATGAATAACAAAGATGCTTTTTATCACTACTATCCCACAGAAAATTCCAAGGGTTTTAGGAGCTCTGTGCCAGGTACTGGGAACAAAGACCAAATGTATATTTCCTATTATACTAACTAGGAAACTCTCTACTAAATAAAGGCTTATTTCTGGGCTCTCAGTTCTATTCCACTGACTAATATTTGCATGAGTACATATCCCACACTGTCTTGATTACTGTAGCTTTGTTGTAAAGTTTTAAATTGGGATGTGTAAGTCTTCCAACTTTGTTCCTTTTTTCAAGATTTTTTTTTTTAAGCTTCTCTGGGTTCTTTGCATTTTCAAATGAATGTTGTGATACATTGTTAAATTTCTGCAAAGAAGGCAGCTGGGATTTTGATGGGGATAGTATTGAATCTGTAGATCAACTTGAGGAGTATTGCCATCTTAATAATGTTAAGTCTTCTAGTCTATGAACATGGGTTATCTTTCCATTTGTTTAGATTTTCTTTAATCTCTTTCAGTGATGTGAGATTTTCAGTGGACAAGTCAAACTTATTTTGTTAAGTTTATTTCTGAGTATTTTTCTCTTTCTGATGCTTTTATAAATGGAATTAAATTTTTTTTCAGATTGTACATTGCAAGTGAATAGACATCAGCAATTGATTTTGGTATATTGATCTTATATCTGCAATCTTGCTGATGATGACTTTCAGTTTTATGTTCAGAGTGTTGTGTCATCTACCTAACTGCATTTTCCATTAGTGTTCCCCTGCCCAGCTGCAATTATTTTAAAAAGTAGGTAGATTCACCTAGGATTGAGGTTTTGCAAGATAAGGATGTTAAAAGGATAAAGAGGAATTGGAGTTTAGAACATTAGTAAAAGAGTGGTCAGAAAGATAGGCCATGGGAGGGGTGCCTGGGTGGCTCAGTGGGTTAAAGCCTCTGCCTTCAGCTCAGGTCATGATCCCAGGGTCCTGGGATGGAGCCCGGCATCATGGTTCTCTGCTCAGCAGGGAGCCTGCTTCCTCCTCTCTCTGTCTGCCTGCCTCTCTGCCTACTTGTAATCTCTGTCTGTTAAATAAATAAATCTTAAAAAAAAAAAAAAGATAGGCCATGGGATCTAAGTCCATTAAAGGTAGATGAGAAAAGAGAAGGGAAGATAGTTTAGGGGAAAATAAAGAGGCTCATTAAAGTAAATTTGTTTTCTTACTTCATTGGTAGCTTGTGTAAACAAGCTGAAAGAATAAGAAGCTGTGGTCAGAGAATGATATATTGGAATGACTGATTTGAGAGGAGGAGCAGTTCTGGATAATGACAGTGTTTATGATGAGAGAATAGGTGAATGAAATTGTTTGAAGTAGAAAGCCACTGTAGATGAATGCCTAAGAAATGAAGAGGAGAGGATCTTGAATGGCTTATCTGTATGAATGTTGAAGTAATGGAGATGGTGGCAGAATTTGGAATTGAGAGGAAAAGATTCTTAAGTGACCAGATGTTGCTATATGATATATGCCATGAGGAGGGTTACAAAGTGTTATAACTAGTTGGCACAGATACTTCTATAAGAGAACAGAAGAATAATGATGCAGATTTCGGATGGAGAAGGCACAGACTCTCAATCCTCAAGTACATTTGGTGTAGAAAAATTAGCAATATCTACTTAAGTTTTTTAAGAAGCAAGAATTTTTAAGGGCAATGCAATATTTTTGTTAAGACCAGGAAATAATTATAACAATCAGTGAAGAAGTTGAGGCCATAGGGGAGTTTATGGAGTGTGAGTTCTAGAGGAACTAGGAAGAATCTGAGGTCTAGAGAATTTAGGTAACTAGCACATGGATAATATTTTTATAGTTCACAAAACTTATTTCAAACTCTAAGTCACACAGCTAGAAAGTGGAGGAGCTCTGGATTTAAACCCAGTTTGTTTCCAAAGTCCATGCTTTTAACCGATATGACTGCATATAGCAAGGAGTCATCCTGTGGTGTAAGTAGTTTTTCTTATCCTCAATACCATTTCATAATCAGATTCTACTATATTATTCAAGGCTAATCATCTGCTTTTTTGAATTTTCTGTCTTCATTGATAGAAGGATGCATTGAAGGATAGGGTTGCGTTGAAGGGTGCAACCCTACAGTTTGTTCTAAAGTGTATTTCTTGTTGTATAGTGTTTTTAAAGACTCCTGCTTTCTTGTATGGAAACATGTTATTAAAAATTAATAGTAAAAATAATTTAGAAAGTGTTCTGTATTTGCACAATACTTGTTTGGATGTCATTTCTTATAGAATTCTGTAAGACTGATCTCTTCTGTCATCCCTATTACTTATTTTGTAAGATACAAATATTACATTAGGAAATTTACTTTTCAAATTTTATTTGTTTTCTAAGAGAGAGAGGGTGAGAGTACACATGTCCATATGTGCACAAGCAGGGTTGGAAGGGGCAGAGGGAGAGGGAGAGAGAGAATCTTAAGCAAGCTCCATACCCTACATGGGGCTCAATCTGAGGACCCTGAATCATGACCTGAGCCTAAATCAAGAGTTGGATGTTTAAACGACTGCACCGCCCAGACACCCCTGTATTAGGAACTTTAATGGTCACTTCATCTCTTAGGGCTATGGTGAACAAATTAGTTTGATGGGTTGACTTTTGATCAGTTCAATATAATAAGTTGCAATTCTAAAGATGGCCTTTGTTTTCTAGAACTTTGCAAAGAAAATACTTCTTTGCAAAGTGTTCTTGACAGTGATACTTATTTAGTATTATACTAAAGTGATTATTGAATAATGTTTGGGAAGCTGATGCTGTTCCTGACAAGAAGCCACAATACTTAACTACATGGATCTCTCTATCCAGTTGCCTTTGTATTCTCAAGATGTAGTGGATAGGTTTTCTGAGTGTTAATGATCCAAGAGCCCATGCAGAAGAGACAGTATCTTTTATGATTTCCCCTTGGAAGTCATGCACTGTACTTCCTCAGTACTTTACTAGTCATGTAATTCTGTCCTGACTCAAAGTCCTAATTTGAAAAGGATGAGACTAGCAGGAGACAGGTCTTGGAGGTTGGCTTCTACAAATGGATTTGAGTTTTCACTTCTAAAAGTGAAAAGACATAATTCAGTGGTAAATTTGTCAAGTCATATTTTAGGGGAATGCTTAAATTTTATGTTTGAATAAACCACAATCTATGGGCGTTTTTTAAAGGGCCAATTTTATGCTAGTTTTTCCCCTTCTAAGCAGCTGTTCAAGGGCAAACTTTTTTTTTTCTTTTTGCAGATTGTTTAAATTATCTGATAATATGCATGAGGGTGTTAACTCTAATGATAGTACAAACTTGGATTCTCCTATTGGCTCAGTGAAAGTTGCCCCAACAGAAATGAACAAAGGGGAATCATGGAAATGTAACAGTAGTAAACAGAAACATCAATATTCAGACATTAACATGTTTACAGCAAGCAATACTCTTTCTCCTTCTGAAATCAGAGAAGAGATATTCAAAGCACCTACTTTTGCAGTTGCATCCCAGCGTCATGAAGTTCAAGGTAATTCCTTGCTTTTTTCAGTTGGTTTTATAACCGAACAAACTAGTCTGTATTTCTCAGCATAAAGAAGAATATAACAATATAAATACAAAAGTAAAGAATACAAAAGAATACAAAAATGAAAAAAGAAAAAATAAATAAGAAAAATAATAAAAAATGCAGTTTCTGCATTTCTCTATCTGTTGCATTTTTAAACTATGATCTAGGGTGCCTGCCTGGCTCAGTTGGTAGAGCATGTGACTCTTGGTGTAAATATCATAAGTTCAAGCCCTGTGTTGGTCGTGGAGCCTACTTAAAAAAATAAAAAATGAAATAAACTATGATCTAATATTTAACTGTGCTCTTAATAAAAAGTTATACTAGTTTTATTGAGGCAGTTTGTATGGAAGAGATTAAAAATACCTTTATAAATATGTAGAATTATTTTTAGGAGTAACAGAAAGTGATATAGATTCCTTGAAGGCTGTCACAGAAATCCGTATCCTTTATTTTACTATAGCAGCTTTATATTTGAAATAATAATTTGTAAGCCTGTTATTTTATTGTTTATTTTATTGACAAAGAAAAAGAGGGGAAAGTGGATGTTTTGGGCTGTGTAAGAGACCCAGTGTGTGTGAGAGTCAGTGCTGCTCAAAGTGTGGCAGGCTAGTGCTGGTTTGTGAATTGCTTGTTACGAGTTTGTGACAAGATAAGTATAGAAATGAGATATGTATTGGCTGTATTGTGAGCATGTTTCCTTAGATACAGATATTTCCTACACTTTGGGTAAGGATAGTATATTGGGATAAACATGGGTAGGGGAAATAAATGAGAATGGGACATTCTGTGGATTGGGTATATTTTTTACAAATCTAGTATTTTTTTGGATGAAATTTACAGTTTATACATATGGTATTATTTACATGTCTGGGCATTTCCAATATAAGTATTTTGAGTATATACACGTATTCTGGAGATAACATCGTCTTTTGCTTTTTTGATACCTCATGTATGTCTATAACAGTGTGCTTATTGTTTTTTATTATAATCCAGCAACTGTGACTATTATGTGACCATCCCTATGACCTCTGAACTCCTTGAAGGAAAGGGACATCCCTTGTTTATCTTCCTGTCTCCAAATATACTGACAGGCAGGTAAAGGAAGTTGTTCTGACAAAAGAGTAGCCATGAGGGCACCTGGGTGGCTCAGTGGGTTAAAGCCTCTGCCTTCGGCTCGGGTCATGATCCCAGGGTCCTGGGATCGAGCCCCACATCGGGCTCTCTGCTCTGCAGGGAGCCTGCTTCCTCCTCTCTCTCTGCCTGCCTCTCTGCCTAGTTGTGATTTCTCTCTGTCAAGTAAATAAAATATTAAAAAAAAAAAAAAAAAAAAAGAGTAGCCATGAGCCAAGATGAGAGTAAAATAGTGTGGAATATGTTAGAAAGAACAAGCATTCCAGTTTGGCTGAAATAAAAGCTATGATTACAGGAGTAATAGGACATAATGATTGAAAGGTATCCTAGGATCAGGTTATTTAATGTCTTGGATACCAAGGTCAAGAGGTTTTGTTTGTTTGCTTTTTAATTTAGTAAACAATGAGGAGAAACCATGTAGTATTTTGAGCAAGTCCAGTTATATCATCAAAACCAAGCTTTAGGAATATGGAATTAAGGACTCAAAGCTGGGTAAGGCTCCAGACTCCACAAAAGTTATTGTCTAGTTGGCAAAACAGTAAATGAATACCTCCTGAGCTGGAGGAATCTAGGGGAGAATTATTCTAATCCAGGATACTCAGGGGACTGAGTCCATTCTGAGGTATGGTTAGAAAATATTTGCCTGACTTGGGATGCCTGGGTGGCTCAGTCGGTTGAGCATCTGTCTTTGGCTCAGGTCATGATCCCAGCCAGGGTGCTGGGATTGAGTCCGGCATGGGGCTCCTTGCTCAGGGGAGAACTTGCTTCTCTCTCTCTGCCTGCTCTGCCTGTTTTTGCCTGCTGTTCTCCCTCTCTCTGACAAATAAATAAATAAAATCTCTAAAAAAAAAAAAAAAAAAAAAATTTACCTGACAAATCATGAAAATTTGCCTGCAGTGCAGATAACTGAACTAAGTTAGAATGGGGGAAGAGAACAACAAAGGGTTATACATGGTACATCATAACTTCAGATATAGTCAGCTTTTAGTGCTTCTGTTCAGCATGTTGTCTCAGTCCTGCTGTGCTTTCTTCTCTCTGGTGATGTAAATATCTTTGGAACATAGGAAATACATTAGTCTTAAACAGGTAAAAGTTAGTTTCATTATGTGTATGATGAGAAAGTCTTCTTATCCCTTAGTGCAACTTGCCATAATATGATAGTAACTTTTGAAGCGTTTTAAAGATCTTTTTTTTTTTTAAGATTTTTTAATTTATTCATTTGACAGAGATCACAAGTAAGCAGAGAGGCAGGCAGAGAAAGAGGAAGGGAAGCAGGGCCCCTGCTGAGCAGCTGAGCAGAGAGCCCAATGGGGAGGCTCCATCCCAGGACCCTGAGACCATGACCCGAGCCGAAGGCAGAGGCTTTAACCCACTGAGCCACCCAGGCACCCCAATGAAGTGTTTTAAAGATCTTAATGCTATATTAACTCAGCTGAAATATATCTATTGTTTAGGTCTCTGTTAGTTAAAAATACTACATACTCTTTTTGCATTGATTTGTTGTTCAAAAAGTTGATTTGTGGTCAAAATCACAGAACTACTTTTTATTATTTCTAAGTATGTATTTAAAGTGGAAGACTAAATGCTTTTCATGATAGTTTAAGGGTTTTGGAATTACTTGGACACAGCACATTTTCTAATTCTTTTATAATATTTTACTATATTTGAATCCTTAGGACAAAAGAAGTTTGCTCAGATTGATTTTGCTATAGTAATCTTATAATTTTCAATTCTGCAGACATTTTCCTACCTGTTATAACATATAATTGCAGTGACACTGCTGAGAGTTTGTTGAACGAAAGGAGAAATTTGATATCAAGTGTTTATAGTAATGATAAATGATGTTTGTAGTTCAGTTTTCTCATGAGCTGGAAAACTAATTCTGTACTCTGAATCAAAGATTCATTTTTGTGAATGTAAATTGATGTGGAACTACCTAATGAGAGAAAAACCAGCATGATGGCCCACTTGTGGGCTTGTTACAAATAAATATTTTATCAGAAGAAACATATTTTGAAGGAAAAATGAGATTCTTTCAAAAGCTTGATGGATTGACAAACTCAAAATTACACTTTTGTTTTGGCACAAATATTCTGATACTCTGTATAAGTGAAAGTAAAATGAAGATTTGTGTATTATCTGCTTGATTTAATAAACTTAAACCTATATTAATTGAGTGCTTACTATGAGTCAGGCACTGTTCTAGGTATTTGGAATATGTCAGTTAAGAAAACATAATGAATCCTTGCCTTGAGGGGTTAACATTCTTGAGAGGGGGGTGGGGAAGAAGACAGATCTGAACAATTCTAACAGTGTATAAATAAGTCATACAGTATGTTAGAAGGCAATGAGTAATTTGGAAAATGAAAAAGTGGAGCAGAGTAAAGAAGATGAAATTGGGGATGCTGGAATTGAGGGCTCAAGACTAGAATTAAGAGAGTAATTTGGGTAGGTCTTCTTGAGAAGGAGAGATGTAAACAATTGAAGAAAGTGAAAGAGCCAAGGAAATAAGGAGGGAAGCAGTCTAGGCAGAGGGAAGGCCTTAACAGCAGGAACATGGCTGGTGTTTTTGAAGAACAGAAAAGAGTCCAATACAGCTAAAAGGGATTAGTCAGAGGTGAGAGTAGTAGGACCTGAAGTCAGAATCACAAAGATGGAGGGGAGACCCAAGATCATGTAAGGCCTTGTAGTCATATGCTTTGAGAGAAGGTGGGCAAATGAGCAGAGAAGTAATATATTCTCATTTAACCTTTTAACAAGATCACTTAATATAGTCCATCAATTTTTATAAATGTTCATAAATATATAATTGCTGGAATAACTGTATTTGTATTCTCAGATATATTATGTTTTATGTTTCCTAATACATTATAACAGCTTCCATTGTAAGAACTCTTTCTTCTTTATAGCTTCCCACAGCTTTCTAAATTCAGTAACATATTTTGTATGTAGTATTTAATAGATGTAGTTGATAGATGTGACTCAGACTGAGAAGAATACCATGTAAGTACAAGTATCTCCCAAGCTGACAATAGACTCTCACCTTGGAGAGGGGACAGTTTAGTCTTCATATCTATTAATATTTTTGAGCTTTCTTACAGAGGAAGGACAGTTTAAGTTCTTGTAGAGCCAATACGCTGATAATTGCAATTAAATCCATTGCTCAGTACAACCAAATTATTGAAAACAAAGGGATTCAGGGTTAGGTGACCAGAAACACATCTCAGCTATGAAAGACAACTAAAGTTAAAAAGTTCAAACAGTTAAAAGTGAAAAGTTAAAAAGTGAAATTGAGAACTTTAAAGGAGATATAAAAATTGCCTAATTGTCTCTCTGCTTGGCAGGGAGCCTGCTTCCTCCCCTCTCTGGCTGCTGCTCTGCCTACTTGTAATCTCTCTCTCTCTCTGTAAAAAAGAAAAAAAAAATTAAAAAAAAAATTGCCTAGTCAACATGAATAAGAAAACACCACTCTGTAAAAGATAAAGTATACACTTAGTTTTGATGCACTGGCAAATATGCAACTTTCTTCATCTTTTCCATCAGATTTAATAGTCAAATTTTAATTGTCAAATTATAAACCCTATATAAACCTTGTTTCTACACCAGGAATTGTTAAACAATTGAAAATTGTTGTTTTCAGATTGTTACTGGGGACTGTAATAATTTCTGTTAATTTCTCCCCCCTCCTGACTTTATTGAGGTATAATTGACAAATATATTTAGTTTGTCTAAATTGACAAACTGTTTAGTTTGAAGTAGTACACTTGATATGCTGTATCACATATACGATATGGTAATTTGACATATGTATGCATTATAATAGGTGACACCATCAAGTTAGTTTCTACCCTCCATCATCTTCCATATTTACTTTTTTAAATTATGTAATTCAGTGCTATCAACTCTAGTCACCATGTCATACATTAGAACCTCACCTTATTAATCTTACAGCTAAAAGTTTATACCTTCTTATTAGCCTCTTTCTATTTCTTTCATGTCCCCAGCCCCTGTCAACCATCATTCTACTCTCTGTTTCGATTAGTTTGATCTTTTATGTTTTTTTAAGGGTCCACTTATAAGTGATACTATGCAGTATTTGTCTTTCTCTTTCTGGCTTAATTCGTTTTGCATAATGGTCTTCAGGTTCATCCAATTTGTCAAAAAAGGCAGAATTCCCTTCCTTTTTAAGGCTGAATAATATTTTATTGTGTGTGTATAAGTGTGTGATATATATATTTATTATATATATATAATATATGTACATCACATCTTCTTTATCTATTTTCTCTTGACAAACATCGTGAATAATGCTGCAGTGAACATGGGATTACAGTTTTCTGTTTGAGATACTGATTTTGCTTCCTTTGAATATGTACCCTAAGGGCACCTGGGTGGCTCAGTCTGTTAAGTGTCTGACTCTTGATTTGATCTCAGGTCTTAATCTTAGGGTTGTGAGTTCAAGCTCCACATTGAATATATACCCAAAAGTGAAATTGCTGGATCATAACATAGTTCTACTTTTAATTTTTGAAGGAGCCTCCATACTGTTTTCCATAATGGCTGTACCCCTTTACATTCCTACCTCCAGGATACAAGTGTTCTCTCTTCTCCACATCCTCACTAGCATTTATCTTTTGTCTTTTTTGGTAAATGGCATCCTAACAGGTGTGAGGTGATCTCTCATTGTGGTTTTAATTTGCATTTCCCTGATGATTCATGATGTCCAGCACTTTTTATTTACTTTTGGCCATTTGTGTCTTCATTTGTGTCTTCTTTGGAAAATTGTCTGTTCAGGGCTTTGCCCATTTTTAAATTGGGTTATTTGTTTTTTGCTATTGAGTTGTATGAGTTCTTGTATATTTTGGATATTAACCCCTTATCATACATACGGTTTACGAATATTTTATCCATAGGTTGCTTTTTCATTTTTTTTTTAAAGATTTTATTTATTTATTTGACAGAGAGAGAGATCACAAGCAGGCAGAGAGAGAGGAGGAAGCAGGCTCCCCGCTGAGCAGAGAGCCCGATGCGGGGCTCGATGCGGGGCTCGATCCCAGGACCCTGAGATCATGACCTGAGCCGAAGGCAGAGGCTTTAACCCACTGAGCCACCCAGGCGCCCCTGCTTTTTCATTTTATTGATGGTTTCCTGTGCTATGCAGAAGCTTTTTAGTTTGAAGTAGTATACTTGTTTATTTTCACATTTGTTGCCTTTGCCTTTGGTTTTAAATATAAAAAAAATAATTGCCAAGACTAGT
Source organism: Meles meles (assembly GCF_922984935.1). Taxonomy (NCBI): domain Eukaryota; kingdom Metazoa; phylum Chordata; class Mammalia; order Carnivora; family Mustelidae; genus Meles; species Meles meles. The sequence continues at coordinate 138,881,125 of NC_060066.1, forward strand.
GTAGGGAACTTTACTTCCTATGTTTCTTCTAGGAGTTTTAGGATTTCAGGTCTTACATTCAAGTGATTAATTCACTTTGAGTTGATTTTTGCATATAGTGTAAGGGATCCAGTTTTATTCTTTTGTGTGTGGATATCCAGTTTTTCCAGTACCTTTTATTGAAGAGGTTATCTTTTCCCAGTTCTTGGCCCCTTTGTTGAAAATTTATTGACCATATGTGCACAGATTTATTTCTAGCCTATCTATTCTCTCATTGATCTAGCTGTCTGGTTTTTATGCCAATACCATCCAGTTTTTGATTACTGTAGCTTCATAATACAGTTTGAAATCAGGAAGTATGATGCCTCTGGGTTTGTTCTTTCTCAAGATTGCTTTGGCCATTTGGGGTCTTGTGTAACTCCATATGAATTTTAGGATTTTTTTTTTATATTTCTTTAAAAAATGCAGTTGGAATTTTGATAAGAATTGAATTGAATCTGTAGATTGCTTTGGCAGTTTACAGTTTAGCAATATCAGTTCTTGAATCCTTGAACATGGAATACCCTTCCATTTATTTGTGTCTTCAGTTTCTTTCATCACTGTCTTATAGTTAATGGTTATATTTATTCATTAGTATTTTATTTTTCATGCTATTTGTAAATGGGATGGTTAACTTTATTCCTTAATATTTTATTTTTTGATGCTATTGTAAATAGGATTGTTTTCTTCATTTCTTTTTGATATTTTGTTGTTAGTGCATGGAAATGCAGCTGATTTTTGTATATTGATTTTGTACCCTGCAACCTTACTGAATTTATTTATTCTAACAGTTTTATAGTGGAGTCTCTAGTGTTTTCTATTTATAATATGATGTCATCTGTGAATAGAGACCGCTTTACTTCTTCTTTTCAATTTGGATACCTTTTATATCTCTTTCTTGCCTAATTTCTCTGGTTAGGATTTCCACTACTATTAAAAGTAGTGAAAGTGGGCATCCTTATCCCTTTCCTAATCTTAGACAAAATCTTTTGGCTTTTTGCCATTGAATATGATGTTAGCTATGGGCTTGTCATAGATGGCTTTTATTATATTGAAGGACATTCCTTCTTTAGCCAGTTTCTGGAGAGTTTTTATCATGAAAGGATACTGTTTTTGTCAAATGCTTTTTCTACATCTATTGAGATGAACATATGATTTTTTAAAAAATATTTTATTTACTTATTTGAGAAAGAGAGAGAAAGAGCACAAGCAGGGCGAAGGGCAGAAGGAGAAGCAGACTCCCCACTGAGCGGGGAGCCCGATATGGGACTCGATCCTAGGACTCCAGCATCATGACCTGAGCCAAAGACAGATGCTTAACCAGCTAAGCCACCCAGGTGCCCCGATCATATATTTTTTATCTTTAACTTTTTTTTTTTTTTTTTTAAAGCTCTGTGTCCAATGTGGGGCTTGAACTCCTGACCCTAAGATCAGGAGTCACATGCTCTTCTGACTGAACCAGCTAGGCACTCCTGATCTTTAACTTTTTAATATGGGCGTATCATGTTGATTTATTTGTGGACGTTGAACTTCTTTGTATTCCAGAAATAAATTTCCATTTGATCATGTGGTTGTGACTCTTTTAATACACTGTTGAATATGGTTTTTTAATATTTTGTATAGGATTTTTGCATCTATATTCATTAGGAATATTGGCCTGTAATTTTCTTTTATTGTAGTATCCTTCCCTGGCTTTGGTATCAGTGTAAAATAAGCCCCTTAAGCCATCTTCATTTTTTTTTTTTTCATTCTTTTTTCATTTTGCTCCTCTGACCAGATTAATTCCATTGCCCTGTCTTTGAGTTCATTGATTCTTTCTTGTGTTTGCTCTGTCTGATGTTGAATCCTTGTGATTTCTGTTTGGTACTTTTTTATATCTTCTATGACTTTATTGAAATTCTTACTTTGTTTATGCATTGCTTTCCTGAGCTTGGTGGGCATTTTTATGTATTCTCTTAAACTACTGGATAAATCACTTATCTCTGTTTTGTTAAGTTTGGTTTCTGGAGATTTATCTTGTTCTTTTGTATGGAACATATTCCCATTTCTTCGTATTCCTTAACCTCTATGCTGGTTTCTACACATTTGATAAAATATTCACCTCTCCCAATATTGCAGCCTGTTCTTAGGAGATGAGCCTCATCAATTAACTTAACCCAAACGCATAGTTCCCTTTCAAACCTTTCTGATTGCCCAACTCACTGTCTTTGTTCTTAGTGGCTTCTAGTAGTTGAGCTAAAATGTATGAGTGTCCCAAAGGGGAGGGTTGTAATTAGCACCTAGGTGTAGGCTGATTAGAAGCCAGAACCTGAGGTTGTAGTGAGAAAGTAGAAACTGGAAATGAACATTTTTGCTGCTCCCTCTGCACTGAGTATATCTGCAGAGGAAAAGGGGTTGTTTCTGTGCCCATTTAAAAACTGCTTATTTGTTTGCTATAGTCCTGTGGGTCTCATGGTTGCAAACCCTGTTGGCTTACAGAGTTGGGTGTTTTGGGGGCTTATCCTGTGGGTGGGAGCCTTAAAGGTTGGGGCTTTAGGTGTGTGATCCAAAGTCTTTGCTGGGAGAAGCTGGGAGTTGGGAGTTCCTTTTCGTTTGTATGGTGCTTTGCCAAAGATGGAAGTTAGGGTAAGAGTTGTCTCAGCCTTTCCTACCCATTTCATTGTGGGTATTTTCATTCACCCAGTGTGTAGGAGTCACTTAACTAATTTCTGGATTTTTCTTAGAATTGCTCCATGTGTAACTATATTTTTGGTGCACCTGTCGGAGGAGGGAAAGTTCAGGAGCCTCTTATGTTGCCATATTGGTCCCTCCCTCTATATCTATTAATTCCTTTCTCATGATGTTAAAACAGCAAGTATTAAAGCCTCATCATTAAATATTATCAAAGTTAATATTGATTAATTGAATTTTTATATTAAAAGTAACCAATTAATTAATTAAAAGTAAAGAATTCTTAAAAATTCTGAAGTATTTGACTCCTTAATGCTATTCTAAGCGGCAAAATTTAGAAGTGTTTTCAAGGAATTCCCATATTTCAACTATATACAGTCCAAAGCCTTTGATGATGTAAGTATTTTATTATGATTTTTATTTATCTGCCTCTTCTTATTTTATTGTGTACTCTCGAAGGGCAAGGACTAGATCACATTGATCTTTATGTTTCCAGTGCCATGCTCAGTGACTGGTACATTATAGGAACTCAGAAAATGTTTGCTAAGTGAATGTATGTGACTTTCATAGGTGGGGTTTGTTTACTTATTAAATTTATAAAGTTTCTCTGGAAGCTAAAGAAATTATTTTTTTCTAGGCCTAACATATTATTTTCACAAATAAAATGATAAATTATTTAATAATGGTGTTTTTTTGGGAGGATGTGGATGTAGAATAGGGTTAGAATTTTAGTAAGTTTAGAGATAAAAATAATTTGAATTATTATTCCAGAGAGTCTTTCTTACATATTTTCTAACAAATTGAGAGTTTGAATGAAAAATTCTACATATTCCATGATTGATTAAATTTTATTTTTTAGCTTCTTTACACAGATAGGAATTTTGTGATTTGTGCTCCAACTGGTTCTGGGAAAACTGTAGTGTTTGAACTAGCTATAACAAGATTATTAATGGAAGTCCCATTGCCATGGTCAAATATTAAAATTGTTTACAGTAAGTATTATATATTATAAGAGTAATTAATTATAACAATGAAAAACTATTGAAGCAAAAGTAAGAAATAAAGTTCAAGGCATAAGAATTAATATTTGGTTTGCCATATTTTTTTTTAATTTTATTTATTTATTTGACAGAGAGAGAGATCACAAGTAGATAGAGAGGCAGGCAGAGAGAGAGAGGGAAGCAGGCTCCCTGCTGAGCAGAGAGCCTGATGCGGGACTCGATCCCAGGACCCCGAGATCATGACCTGAGCCGAAGGCAGCGGCTTAACCCACTGAGCCACCCAGGCGCCCCTGCCATACGTTTTTAATGAAAACCTGTCACATTTGCTCTTGTCTGTTAAATTAAATTCCAAACACATTTTCCCACAGTTGTAAATAAAAAGTAATATTTGAATTGAGAGTTTGACCTTTACATGTTTTTTTGTTTTGTTTGATCTTTTTTAAATTTAATTTTTTTTCAGTATTCCAAGATTCTTTATGCAACACACCCAGTGCTCCATATAATATGTGTTTATTTTTTAAAGGACAACAAGAACAATAAATTCAAACATTTTGAAATTCTAAAAAATTTCCTTAGGAACCTGTACTCTTCGTTCTTAGATATATATATGTGTGTGTGTGTATATATATGTATATATATATATATATATTTAAAATTTTTCATCAAAGTAATTTATGTACATGGTTAAAAAAGATAGATTATTACAAAAAGTCTTATAATGAAAAACATAATCACTTATGTGAATCACCTCTCTCTGCTCTTAGTTACAATTCCCTGAACAATTACTTGTTTTTCTATTTTTAGTACAGCCTGGTGATTATATCTCTAAATAATATGCTTATATTGTTAACTCTTTCAATTTATAAATACTAGGCAACACCTAGATGTATAGTTTGATCTCAATTTTATTAAAATTAAGTAATTTTGAAATTTGAAAGTAATTTGAAAATTACACTGACATTCAAAATAAATATCTTACATTGTTACAGTGGCACCAATAAAAGCCCTGTGTAGTCAGCGTTTTGATGATTGGAAAGAAAAATTTGGACCAATAGGATTGAATTGTAAGGAACTCACTGGAGATACAGTAATGGATGACCTATTTGAGATTCAGCATGCCCATATTATTATGACAACTCCAGTAGGTGTTATTTATACTCAGTTTTTTCCTTGGTTTATTAGAAAATGTTTCTCTTCACCATGAATAAAAGTTAAGAGAAAATACAAAGTAGAAGAAAATATATGCAATGTAAAAAAGAAAGAAACATAAAAAATACTACTATTCAGGTTATATAAAGAATACTTACTAATCAGTTAAGTAAAAGACAAACTACCAAATGGGGGAAAATAGACAAAAGATATGAATAGGCAATTTGTTATTGAGGATAATTTGCAATCATATTTTTTGCTTGTATTCTTTTATCCAAGTATTATGTATTACAGAGGGAGGACCTTGGTAGGGCTTAAAAAAAGGTACCTAAACTATAATTTTGTATATTTTTGGTTATATAAAAAATAAATGGGGGTTTAGTTTTTTAAGCATTTATAAGACTATCAAAATTCTTTAAAATGTTTTTAATCTTTAAATCTTTTTCAGGATACTTTTAAGACATGAATTAAAATATTGCCCATCCTTTGTATCAGGTTAAGATTTTTATGGATGTCTTAATAATATTTATAATTTCTTATGTTAAACCACTTGCATTTTTTCTTTAGGAAAAATGGGATAGCATGACTAGAAAATGGAGAGACAACTCTTTGGTCAAGCTGGTTAGACTCTTTCTCATTGATGAGGTAGTGAACACATTACTTCAACTCATTTTCAGAGATAAACATAAAATGATGACGAGGATGGATAGAAAGAAATAAGACATTTTCAACCAAACTCTGTTTTATCCCTTAAAGTAGAAAGGCTTATTTTCTTAAGAGTGTTAATGTTATTATGGATTTTAATCAATTAAATAGTTTTTAAAAATTTTTATAGTTAATCATTTTTTCTTGGTTTCTTTCTTAGGTACATGTTATAAAAGATGAAAATCGTGGACCAACTCTTGAAGTTGTAGTCAGCAGAATGAAAACTGTACAGTCTTTATCTCCTGCTTCTGAAAATAGCAGCATAATTATTCCAATGAGATTTGTAGCTGTATCTGCAACAATTCCAAATGCTGAGGATGTAAGTTAGAATTTTAGTCTATCGGACTTTTTTATGATTAGTGAAATATTTTGTCATTTTAATCTTAGGAGGAAGTGAGGGTTTTTCCCAATAAATCCCATAAATGATTTAGTAGAAAAGTATGTTGTAGAAAGTTATAGTCAGATCTCATAGGTATGGCAGTATTAAGCCTTCATATTTGGTTGATTTGGTTTAATGAAACATATTTGCTACAAGTCTGTTCTTTACTAGTATCTAAAAGTCTTGGTTTTTATGGGTTTCAGATACCTCATAATGACTAGTAATTTATTATGGTTGTAGTAATCAGCTGACTCTAGTTGTATAGCAAAGTATGATAGAGAATGAAAATAATTTTTAGGTGATTACCACTCATCTTTTCACATTCTATGTGACTGGCATTATGGTAAGCACTAATAATAGATACAAAAATGAAAACATATAGACCTGGCCGTTGAGGAGGATCTCATGGTTAATGGAGTACATAGACAGATAAATAATTGTATGCAGTATTATATTATACTTGTTCTGATTTTTTTTCAATATTTGGGCAGACTTCTTGAAAAATAGCTTGGTTTCATTTTTCCTCGCTCCTATTTACTTCTTAGCCTACTACAGTAGGATTTTTTCTTCTACTACTTAGAAATTTCAAATATAGTTAGTTCCATATTGTCAAATCCAGTGGAAATTTTTGCCTGATTTATCTTTATTTTGGCAAAGTTATTCATTTTCGTGTTAACAACTTGTTTTGTTCATATTCAAGAATAATAGAAAATTTTTAAGTATATATAATCATCAGAAACCCAGTGTTCGTCTTTCCAGATGTATAGGTAGAATCATACTATGCGTGCTCTTTTATGACTTGCATGTAACCTACAGACATTTCCATGTCATTAGATATTCTTCTTTAATATAGTTTTTGTGGTTTTATTATAATTTATTTATCTAATTATATGTGGCTTTTATAATTTATCTACTGCTTTGATGATGGAAGATTATTTCCATTTTTGCTATTGTAAATGGTGCTAAAGTTAATACATCTTTGAAAACATGATTTTTTTTCCAGAATCTTTTTTTTTAAAGATTTTATTTATTTATTTGAGAGAGTAAGAGAAAGAGAGCATGGGAGGAGAGAGATCCAGGAGAAACAGACTCCCTGCCAAGCAGGGAGCCTAGTGCAGGACTCAATCTTGGACTCCAGGATCATGACCTGAGCTGAAGGCAGTCGCCCAACCAACTGAGCCACGCAGGCGCCCTATGATTATTTCTCTAGGATGAACTTCTAGTGTGAAATAACTGAGTCAAAGGATATGTAAAACTCTAAGGAAACATTGCTTTCAGTAGATGGTATAATCATTTATACTTCCACCATTAGCTATTTCTCTGTATTCTAGCACTGGATATTAAAATAAATTATTGTTATTATTACATTTAAATAGTTGTCAGGGTGCCTGGGTGGCCCAGTTGGTTAAGCATCTGCCTTTGGCTCAGGTCATGATCCTGGGTCCTGCAATCCAGGCTACCTGCTCAGCAGGGAGTCTTCTTCCCCACTTCTCTCTGCCCCTCCCCCATGCACACATGTATACACATGTGCTCTGTCTCTCAAGTAAATAAGTAAAATCTTTAAAAATAAATAGTTGTCAAATTTCTTATTTAAAATGTACTTTATTTAAAAATTTTGAACTGCTTTGATTTTTACTGAAGTAAATATATATTTTTTTATGTTATGTTAGTCACCATATAGTACTTCATTAGTCCTTAATGCCATGTTCCATGATTCATTGTTTGCATATAACACTCAGTGCTCATTGCAATATGTGCCCTCCTTAATACCCATCACCAGGCTAATGCATCCCCCTACCTTCCTCCCCTCCGAAACCCTCAGTTTGTTTCCCGGAGTGCATAGTCTCTCATAGTTCTTCTCCCTCTTTAATTCCCCTCCCTTTATTTTTCCCTTCCTTCTCCTAATGTCCTCCATGCTATTCCATGTCTTCCACATATAAGTGAAATCATATAATAGTTGTCTTTCTCTGCTTGACTTATTTCACTTAGTTTAGTCCCCTTCAGTTCCTTCCATGTCAATGCAAATGGTAGGTATTCTTCCTTTTTGATGGCTGAGTAATATTCCATTGCATATTCCATATTGTCTCCAACATTTGTTGTTTCCTGCCTTGTTAATTTTTTCCATTCTAACTGGTGTAAGGTGGTATCTCAGTGTGGTTTTGATCTGAATTTCCCTGATAGCTAATGATGTTGGACATTTTTTCATGTGTCTGTTAGCCATTCATATGTCTTCTTTGGAGAAATGACTGTTCATGTCCTCTGCCCATTTTTTGACTTGATTATTTGTTTTTTGGGGTGTTGAGTTTGAGAAGTTCTTGTCATTTGCAAATATCTTCTCTCATTTCATGGATTGCCTCTTTATTTTGTTGACTGTTTCCTTTGCTGTGCAGAAGCTTTTTATCTTGATGAAGTCTCAGTGTTCATTTTCGCTTTTGTTATGCTTGAAAGAAGTTGCTATGTTGAAGTCCAATGTTGAAGAGGTTACTTCCTATGTTCTCCACTAGGATTTTGGTGGATTCCCGTGTCACATTGAGGTCTTTTATCCATTTAGAGTTTATCTTTGTTTATGGTGCAAGAGAATGGTCAAGTTTCATTCTTCTGTATATTGCTGTCCAGTTTTCCCAGCACCATTTATTTATTTATTTATTAAAGATTTTATTTTTTTGACAGAGATCACAAGTAGGCAGAGAAGCAGGCAGAGAGAGAGAGAGAGGAAGGGAAGCAGGCTCCCCGCTGAGCAGATAGTCCGACATGGGGCTCGATCTCAGGACCCTGGGATCATGATCTGAGCCGAAGGCAGCGGCTTAACCCACTGAGCCACCCAGGCGCCCCCAGCACCATTTATTTAAGAGACTATCTTTTCTCCATTTCATATTTTGTCCTGCTTTGTTGAAGATTAGTTGACCATAGAGTTGAGGATTCATATCTGGGCTCTCTATTTTGTTCCATTGATCTGTGTTTCTGTTTTTGTGCCAGTATCATGCTGTCTTGTGATCACAGCTTTGTAATATAGCTTGAATCAGGCAATGTGATACTTTATATGGAAAACCCAAAAGACTTCACCCCGCAATTGCTAGAACTCATACAGCAATTCAGTAATGTGGCAGGATACAAAAATCAATGCACGGAAATCAGTTGCTTTACTACACGCTAACAATCTAACTGTAGAAAGAGAAATTAGGGAACCAACTTCATTTAAAATAACACCAAAAACTAAGATACCTTGGAATAAACCCAACCTAAGAGGTAAAGGTTCTATACCCTAGAAACTACAGAACACTTATGAAGGAAATAGAAGAAGACATGAAAAGGTGGAAAAACAGTCTATGCTCATGACTGGAAGAAAAAACAGTGTTAAAATGTCTATGCTGCCCAGAGCAATCTATACTTCTCAATACCTTTCCAATCTAAATACCAATGACATTTTTCAAAGAGCTGGAACAAACAATTGTAAAATTTGTGTGGAACCAGAAAAGACCCTGAATTGCCAAGTCAATGTTGAAAAAGAAAACCAAAGCTGGGGGCATCATGTTGAAGTAAATATTTTTAATATGTCAATCAATTACTTTAAGTTCTTTTTTGGTACCTTGTTAGGTCATGTTCTTTACCCTTTTTTAAAAATTATTTTTATTAACATATAATGTATTATTTGCCCCAGGGGTACAGGTTTGTGAATCATCAGGCTTACAAACTTCACACCACTCACCATATCACATACCCTCCCCAATGTCCATAACCCAACCACCCTAACCCTAACCCTCTCAACCCCCTAACCCTAACCCTCTCAACCCCCAGCAACCCTCAGTTTGTTTCCCAAAATTAAGAGTCTTTTATGATATTTCTCCCTCCCAGTCCCATCTTGTTTCATTTTTTCCTTCCCTACCCCCCAAACCTCCCACTCTGCCTCTGCAATTCGTCATATCAGGGAGATGATATGATAATTGTCTTTCAATCAGAGAAATCAGGGTAGCATTATACCCTCTAGTTCCATCTACGTCATTGCAAATGGCAAGATTTCATTTCTTTTGATGGCTGCATAGTATTCCATTATATATACATATATCACATCTTCTTTATCCATTCATCTGTTAATGGACATCTCAGTTCTTTCCAGAGTTTGGCTGTTGTGGACATTGCTGCTATAAACATTAGGGTGTATTTACCCCCTCAGATCACTACATTTGTATCTTTAGGGTAAATACCCAGTAGTGTGATTGCTGGGTCATAGGGTAGCTCTATTTTCAACTTTCTGATGAACCTCCATACTGTTTTCCACAGTGGCTGCACCAGCTTGCACTCCCACCAACAGTGTAGGAGGGTCCCCCTTTCTCCGCATCCTTACCAACACCTGTCATTTCCTTACTTGTTAATTTTAGCCATTCTGACTGGTGTGAGGTGGTATCTCACTGTGGTTTTGATTTGTATTTCCCTGATGCCGAGTGATGTTGAGCACTTTTTCATGTGTCTGTTGGCCATCTGGATGTCTTCTTTGCAGAAATGTCTGTTCATGTCCTCTGGCCATTTCTTGATTAGATTATTTGTTCTTTGGGTGTTGAGTTTGAGAAGTTCTTTACAGATTTTGGATACTAGCCCTTTATCTGATATGTCATTTGCAAATATCTTCTCCCATTCTGTCAGTCAGTTGTCTTTTGGTTTTGTTGACTCTTTCCCTTGGTGTGTAAAAAAGCTTTTTATCTTCATGAAATCCTAGTAGTTCATTTTTGCCCTTGCTTCCCTTGTCTTTGATGATGTTTTTAGGAAGAAGTTGCTGTGGCTGAGGTTGAAGAGGTTGCAAAATCCTCAAGGATTTTGATGGATTCCTGTTTCACATTGAGGTCTTTCATCCATTTTGAGTCCGTTTTTGTGTGCGGTGTAAGGAAATGGTCCACTTTCATTCTTCGTCATGTGGCTGTCCCAGTTTTCCCAACACCATTGGTTGAAGAGGCTGTCTTTTTTCCATTGGACGTTCTTTCCTGCTTTGTCGAAGATTAGTTGACCATTGAGTTGAAGGTCTATTTCTGGGCTCTCTGTTCTGTTCTATTGATCTATGCGTCTGTTTTTGTGCCAGTACCACACTGTCTTGATGACTACAGCTTTGTAATAGAGCTTGAAGTCTGGAATTGTGATGCCACCAACTTTGGCTTTCTTTTTCAACATTCCTCTGGCTATTTGGGGTCTTTTCTGATTCCATACAAATTTTAGGATTATGTGTTCCATTTCTTTGAAAAAAAATTGATGGTATTTTGATAGGGATTGCATTAAATGTGTAGATTGGTTTAGGTAGCATAGACATTTTCACAATATTTGTTCTTCTAGTCCATGAGCATGGACCATTTCTTTGTGTCTTCCTCAGTTTCTTTTATGAGCACTTTATAGTTTTCTGAGAACAGATTCTTTGCCTCTTTAGTTAGGTTTATTCCTAGGTATCTTATGGTTTTGGGTGCAATTGTAAATGGGATCGACTCCTTAATTTCTCTTTCTTCTGTCTTTTTGTTGGTATATAGAAATGCAACTGATTTCTGTGCAATTGATTTTATATCCTGACACTTTACTGAACTCTTGTATGAGTTCTAGCAGTTTTGGAGTGGAGTCTTTTGGGTTTCCCACATAAAGTATATCACCTGCAAAGAGTGAGAGTTTGACTTCTTCTTTGCCAATGTGGATGCCTTTTATTTCTTTTTGTTGTCTGATTGCTGAGGCTAGGACTTCTAGTACTATATTGAATAGCAGTGGTGGTAGTGGACAGGCCTGCTGTGTTCCTGACCTTAGGGGAAAAGCTCTTAGTTTTTCTCCATTGAGAATGATATTCACTGTGGGTTTTTCATAAATGGCTTTGATGGTATTGAGGTATGTACCCTCATTCCCTACACTTCAAAGAGTTTTGATCAAGAAAGGATGCTGTACTTTATCAAATGCTTTTTCAGCATCTATTGAGAGTATCATATGGTTCTTGTTCTTTCTTTAATTAATGTATTATATCACATTGATTGTTTTGAGGATGTTGAACCAACATTGCAGCCCAGGAATAAATCCCACTTGGTTGTGGTGAATAATCCTTTTAATGTACTATTAGATCCTATTGGCTAGTATTTTGGTGAGAATTTTCACATCTGTGTTCATCAAGGATATTGGTCTGTAATTCTCCTTTTTCTTGGGGTCTTTGTCTGGTTTTGGGATCAAGGTAATGCTGGCCTCATAAAATGAGTTTGGAAGTTTTCCTTCCATTTCTATTTTTTGGAACAGTTTCAGGAGAATAGGTATTAATTCTTCTTTAAGTGTTACGTAGAATTCCCCTTGGAAACTGTCTGGCCCTGGGCTCTTGTTTGTTGGGAGATTTTTGATGACTATTTTAATCTCCTTACTGGTAATGGGTCTGTTCAGGTTTTCTATGTCTTCTTGGTTCTGTTTTGGTAGTTTATACATTTCTAGGAATGCATCCATTTCTTCCAGATTATCAAATTTGCTGGCATATATTTGCTCATAATATGTTCTTGTAATTGTATTTTTTTGGTGTTAGTTGTGATCTCTCCTTTTTCATTCATGGTTTTATTTGGGTCCTTTCTCTTTTCTTTTTGATAAGTCTGGCTAGGCGTTTATCAATCTTATTAATTCTTTCAAAGAACCAGCTCCTAGTTTCATTGATTTGTTCTACTGTTCTTTTGGTTTCTATTTTGTTGATTTCTGTTCTCTTTATGATTTCTCTTCTCCTGCTGGGTTTAGGCTTTCTTTGCTGTTCTTTCTCCAGCTCCTTTAGTTGTAGGGTTAGGTTGTGTACTTGAGACCTTCCATGTTTATTGAGAAAGGCTTGTATTGCTATATATTTTCCTCTCAGCACCGCCTTTGCTGTGTCCCGCAGGTTTTGAACAGTTGTGTTTTCATTTTCATTTGTTTCCGTGAATTTTTTCAATTCTTCTTTAATTTACTGGTTGACTCATTCATTCTTTAGTAGGATGCTTTTTAGCCTCCATGTATTTGAATTCTTTCCAACTTTCTCTTGTGATTGAGTTCTAGCTTCAGAGCATTGTGGCCTGAAAATATGCAGGGAATGATCCTAATCTTTTGATACCGGTTGAGACCTGATTTGTGACCCAGGATGTGATCTATTCTGGAGAATGTTCCATGTTCACCAGAGAAGAGTGTGTATTCTGTTGCTTTGGGATGGAATGTTCTGAATATATCTGTGATGTCCATCTTGTCCAGGGTGTCCTTTAAGCCTTTATTTCCTTGTTGATCTTTTGCTTGGATTTTCTGTCCATTTCGGTGAGGGGGCTGTTAAAATCCCCTGCTATTATTGTATTACTGTCGATGTGTTTCTTTGATTTTGTTATTAATTGGTTTATATAGTTGGCTGCTCCTATGTTAGGGGCATAGATATTTTAAATTGTTAGCTCTTCTTGTTGGGAAGACCCTTTAAGTATGATATAGTGTCCTTCTTCATCTCTTATTATAGTCTTTGGCTTAAAATCTAATTTATCTGTTACAAGGATTGCCATCCCCTCTTTCTTTTGATGTCCATTTGCATGGTAAATTGTTTTCTACCCCCTCACCTTAAATCTGGAGGTGTCTTTGGGTCTAAAATGAGTTTCTTGTAGATAGCACATTGATGGGTTCTGTTTTTTGGGTTTTTTTTTTTTAAATCCCTTCTGATACCCTGTCTTTTGATTGGAACATTTAGCCCATTTACATTCAGGGTAACTATTGAAAGATAAGAATTTAATGCCATTGTATTGACTATAAGGTGACTGTTATTGTATATTGTTTCTCTTCCTTTCTGGTCTACTATTTTTAGGCTCTCTCTTTGCTTAGAGGACCCCTTTAAATATTTTCTGTAGGGCTAGTTTGGTGTTTGCACAGTCTTTTAATTTTTGTTTGTCCTGGAGCTTTTTATCTCTCTATTTTCAATGATAGCCTAGCTGGATATAGTATTCTTGGCTGCATATTTTTCTCATTTAGTGCTCTGAATATATCATGCCAGTTCTTTCTGGCCTGCCAGGTCTCTCTGGATAAGTCTACTGTCAGTCTAATATTTCTATCATTGTATGTTACAGACTTCTTGTCCTGAGCTGCTTTCAGGCTTTTTTCATTGTCAGTAAGACTTGTAAGTTTTACTATTTGATGATGGTGTGCGGAACTATTTTTATCGATTTTAAGGGTGGGGTTCTCTGTGCCTCCTGGGTTTTGATGCTTGTTCCCTTTGCCTTACTAGGGAAATTCTCTACTATAATTCACTCCAATATACCTTCTGCCTCTCTCTCTTCTGGAATCCCAATTATTCTAGTATTGTTTCATCTTATGGTATCATTTATCTCTCAAATTCTCCCCTTGTGGTCCAGTAGTTGTTTGTCTCTCTTTTGCTCAGCTTCTTTATTCTCCATCATTTGATCTTCTATATCACTAATTCTCTCTTTTGCCTAATTTATCCTAGCAGTAAGAGCCTCCATTTTTTTATTGCACCTCATTAATAGCTTTTGATTTCAGCTTGGTTAGACTTTAGTTCTTTTATTTCTCCAGAAAGGGCTTTTATTTCTCCAGACAGGGTTTCTCTAATATCTTCCATGCCTTTTTCAAGCCCAGCTAGCACCTTGAGAATCGTCGTTCTGAACTGTAGTTCTGACATATTCCGATGTCTGTATTGATTAGGTCCCTAGCTGTCGGTACTACCTCTTGTTCTTTTTTTTGTGGTGAGTTTTTCTGCCTTGTCATTTTATCCAGATAAGAATGTATGAACAAGAGAATAAGTACTAAAAGGGTGGCAAAGACCTCAGAAAAAAGTATGCTAACCAAATCAGAAAAGACCCAAAACCAGGGGGAGAAGAAAGGGGGAAAAAAGAAATAAAAATTTAAAAATTAAAAATTTTATATACATATATATATATGTTCTATTTACCAGTGTAATATGTATATACATGTATATACATGTTACATGTATATACATGTATATACATGTAACATGTATATACATATTACACTGGTAAATAGAACAGAGCCACACACTTGATTTTGGGTATATTTTGGTCTCTTAGAAGAAACTACCTCCCAAAATTTTAAAGAAAGAAAAACTTATATATATGCAAAAATAAGGGTAAACATGATTAGGGGATGAAATATGAGTATAAAGATGAAAATTTAAAAAAAAATTCTAAAAAAGGAATTGATAAGTTGGTTGGAAAAAATAAAAAGAGGAGTGATTGTGCTCAGGCTGGAGACTAGAACAAAGCCATGTGCTAGATTAGGGTATATTTTGATCTATTAGAAGAAATTGTATCCCAAAATTTTTTAGAAAAAAAAAAAAAAAAACACCTATATGCATGCAAAAAATAAGTTTAAATACAATAAAGAGATATATCACTATAACAATGAATGTTTAAAATGTTTTTTTAGGAAAGATATTGTTAAGATAAACTAGTTAGAAGACATTGAAAGAGGAAAGAAGAAACATTAAAAAAAATAGAATAAGAAAAAATACAATTAAAAAATATTTAACTTTGCAAGACTAATGGATCATGGTGAAAAAGCCATGAATTCTATGTGTTGCTTTCCCCTAGCTCTGGAGTTCTGCTCTTCTCCTTCATAGGTGAGCTTGGTCTTGGCTGGATGTTTTGCTGATCTTCTTTGTGAGGGGCCTGTTGTAGTGATTCTTAAATGTCTTTGCATGAGGTGAAATTGTACTGCCCTTGCCAGGGACCGGGCTAAGGCTAAGTAATCTGCTTAGGTTCATTCTTGGAGCTTTTTTTTCCTGAATGCTTTCTGTAGAGCTTTGGAGGACGGGAATGAAAATGGCGGCCTCCCAATCTCTGCCGGGAGGAGGTGAGAGCCCAGGACCCCACTCCTCAGTGGCCCTCAGAGATAAGCAGTCAATCACTCCTGTCTCCCTGGTCACCGGCTGCACTCCAAGCTCACCTGGCCTGTGACTGAGCATTTCTGTCTCTGGCACATGACCCTATTTGGAGTCTCCAAACCCAGCAGATTGCTGCCACGCTGCTCCTCTCAGAGCAGGAAGTTGAGCCTCCCTGGATCTGCCCCTTGTGGGGTTCCTACTCGAAGAACAGTGGTCTGACGGTGCTTTGGATCATGGTTTAAGGTAACCCTGATCTGAAGGCTCATTCTTTGGCTCTGTCTCTGTAGTCGGCTTCCCTGCTCTGATACCTGGGAGCTCTGCCACACTCAGACAACCCCGATCTTTCTGTGACCCCGTGAGACCTGAGATCACACTGTCCCCACGAGCGCTCCACACCAGCTTGGCCCCTGGAGTGATGTCCCTCAGTGGAGCAGACTTCTAAAAGTTCTGATTTTGTGCTCCCTTGCTCCACCACTTGCTGGGAGCCAGGCCCTCCCCCCACAGTCTATCTTCTGTCGCTTCAGATTCACTTCTCCAATCGTCCTACTTTTCAGAAAGTGGTCGATTTTCTGTTCCTAGAATTGCTGCTCTTCTTCTCTTCTATCTCCTGTTGAGTTTGTAGGTGTAGTTTGATACCTATCTAAATGAACTCCTGGTGTCATTTCAGGCTGCTATTCCTCTGCCATCTTGTCTCTCCCCTGTTCTTTACCCTTTTTTCACATTGGGATAATAAACTTTTCTTATTGATTTGTAAGCAGCCATTAAATATCAGTACTCTGTAATTCTTGAAATTCTTTTGCCCTTTGTGATAATCACATCTGTGTATGCTACTTTCTTGTCTCTTTGTACAAATCTTCTGCCTCAATTTTCTCCTAAATTAGGGTCTTCACCCTTGGCCTTCTGCTCCTTTCAAATTAAATTCTTGTGTGGCCTTATTTGCATACACGTTAACCTTGAAATGTTTTGATATTTCTTTCCCCTGCAACTAAAAACTCCTTAATCCATCTTCCTGTCAAAGTAGTGGTGAGTTTCAGAGCAAGCATAAAGCCCAATTACTAACCAGGTTATGAAGATAAGGATTTCTCACCACAGCTTCAGAAATTAACAAATGACTCAGGCATTGAGTCTGATATGTACTTTCAGCACTGTTATCTCTTAAACATTTATTTGCTCTTTGTTTAAAAATTGTCAACCCTTGCCAATCTAAGCCAACCATTACTTTGCTACTCTTTGGCTATTATTTAGCACAACTCAAAAGAGCTGTCATACATATCTAAGCATAGTTCTGAAAAATAGGAAGGTTAATAATGATAGTGAGAAACTCAGTTTCTCTGCCAAAATCAATTTTAATTTTATTGTGGACTCTTGGGAAGGAAAATAAAACAAAATAATAATAATTAATTGGGAGTTTAGCATATTGAAAGGTGGGAATAATCTTAAAATTCTGTTACTGATAATATTTACCAATATATAAATAGAGTAGTATCAATGGAATATGTAATACTGAAAAAGACAGCTCAATTATTTTTATTCCTTGTCTTTAAAAGTGGTCTATTATTGGGTTGGTTAGCCATAGAACTTGACCAGAAAGAACTTTTAATATATGTTTCTGTCATTTAAAGATTGCAGAATGGCTTTCAGATGGTGAAAGACCTGCAGTATGCCTGAAAATGGATGAGAGACATAGGCCAGTGAAACTTCGGAAAGTGGTTCTTGGATTCCCCTACAGAAGTAACCAAACTGAATTTAAGTTTGACTTAACCCTCAACTACAAAATTGCCAGTGTTATACAAACATACTCTGATCAGAAACCCACACTTGTGGTATGGATTGTTAGTTGCTTATTTTTGTGTGTAATATTCAGTTTTTAATATGATCAGTCCAATAATTATTCATTTATTTTCAGTTTTGTGCAACAAGGAAAGGTGTACAACAGGCTGCTTCTGTTCTTGTGAAAGATGCTAAATTTATTATGGCTGTGGAACAGAAACAGAGGTACATTTTCTCTTTTTTTTGTTATTGGAGATGGGAAGACTTTTAGGGATTATCTAGATGAGGTGAGAAAACTGGGTTTGTTCTTTCACGTTTTCTAGTTAATCAGCCTCTCTAAGCCTCAGTTTCCTCAGGTATAAATTAAGGATAACAGTAACTTGGAAGATTAAGTGAGAGAGTCTTGGTGACACTATGATCCTATCTTCTTTATTTCTTAACCAGTTTCTTGAAAGATTATTCATATTGCTGTCTTCATTTTTTTTTTTTTAATCCACTTTGAATTTGGCATCTGTTGTAATCTTTCACTATGGCCAATCTTGCTAGTGATCTCTCAGGAGCCTCTAATATATTTGATCCCTCCCACCTTGTTTCAAAATTTTGGACTCTGTGCTTCTGAGATCATCCTCTACCAAGTTTCTTCCTACTTTGCTGACTGCTCATTCTCAATCCTCTTCTATGCAGCTCTGAAAGGTTGACATTCTGGAGGTTCTATCCAAGGTCCATTCTTTCTAATTCCACATTCCTGGGTATTTGTATCTATCACATGGGTTCAAAGAATAAATGTATGCTCATATTTATATATGTCTGTCAGTTCCTAAATTTATAGCTCCATTCTGAACTCTAGTCTATAGTCCATGCCTAACTGACATCTCCAATTGCATATGTATGAGCATTTCAAACTATTAGAAACTAATAGTGATTTGAACTAAGGAGGTGACAGTGTTGATGGAGATAAAATGATATATTTGAGATACAATTAGAAGTAAAAATAAATAGGACTTGGTAATTGATTTCCTATGTGGAGGAAGGTGAGGGAGATGTCAGTGATAAACATGGCATGAACAACCAGGGAGTGCTGTATAACTAAGACGAGGAAACACTGGAAGAGGAGTTGGTTTGAGAGAACCATGATTCTCCTTTGACCACTCATGTTCTAGCAACTCATACAAGACTTCTTTTTGCCCATCAAGCCCCAGATTCTGTTACTAAGGTTTCTAAATCTAACACGTTCAGCTATTTTGTACTCTGGTTTCTTTAGCTTTTTATTAAATACTTCTTCTGTTATATAATGCATTCAAATAACGAGATATTTCTGTATTTTGGAATGTCTTAGTTAACTTCAGGAAGTTAATTGGTAGTATTCTCGTAATGAGAATTTTTCCTAAGCCTTTTTTTAAAGTTTCTATTTTAATCACCTGGTCTGAGCCTTTGGTTTTAATCCAGAAAACTTCTTGGCTACTTAAGGCAGTGATCAAGCATATTGGGAAAATGTATGCATCCATTAGGTCATTTTGCTGGCAAAATCCTTTTCTATAATTAAATTGCAATTAATAGTTTCCATACCAGCTGGACTTGGTTTTTTAGCATTCTTGATTATTAATTTTCTAAATGTTTTTAGCAAAGATGGGGTTTCAAAAACCAATTGACCAGGTCATTATAAAACTAGTAATAGTATAAACGTAAACTGGAATTTAAAAAAAAGTATAGTTATAGAGTGAGGAGACAGTAAGTAGCAATGAGTAATTTGGGACCTTCTACTTGGGTGCATAAGCTGGTTGATCTAGTTTGGGCCATGTGACTTTTAGTCAGAAACAGATGTGGTTGTCAAGCAATGAGGCTTACTTTCTTGCTCAAAAACTAACTCTGAAGGAAATTTTAATAAAAATTGATAGAATTCTCCGTATAATAGTAACATCATTCATACAGAATTGATTATATAACCTCCTAAGATGAATACTTAATAATTAGCATTTTGAACCCGAACCTATCTATAAGAGTGAGAAACTGAAATAGGTAACCTGAATGCAACCTTGAAACTAATTTCCATTCCATTCTCTCCCTTTTCCCCTGTTGTCTGCTGCACCCAACTTAGCTAATTTTGTTTTAGATAATCATTTTCTTATACAGAAGCATATATCATATTTCTCGTTTTTTACTTCCCACTCTTTACCTAGTTACTCAAGGAAAATTTCTAGTCTTTCATTTCTTTCTTCACTCTTTGTCTCTCCCTTCCCCTCCCATCCCCCTTTTTTATTCCTGATTTTCCAGGAATGAAATGTTGGTATTAGAAACAAATGTTGGTGTTAGTAACACCTTGGGTGGCGCAGGCTGTTGAGCAACTGACTTTTGGTTTTGGCTCAGGTCATGATCTCAGGGTCGTGGGATGGAGCCCCCTGTCAGGCTCTGAGTCTATTTAGGATTCTCCCTCTCTCCTGCCCATTCCCCACTGTTCTCTCTCTCAAATAAAGAAATCAGTCTTAAAAAAAAAAAAAAAAAGAACAGAAACAAGCGTGAAGTTAGGGACCATGATTTGGATTTCAGTACTGCCATTTTACTAGCCATGTACCATTGGGCACATTACTTTTTTCAGTTTCAGTTTCTTAATCAAGGGTGGGATAACATGAGAATCGACTATCATACTACTATATTATTAATACCATATTATTACCATTTTGGCTAATTTCACTTAGCCACATGGCCGCTAACTTCATCCATGTTGAAAAAGGCAGAATTTCCTTTTTTTTTTTAAGACTGAATAATATTCCATTGTGTGTGTTTGTGTGTGTGTATGTGTGGGTGTGTGTATCAGATGTTCTTTATCTATTCATCTGTCAGACACTTATATATGTTTATATATGTTGGCTTATATATGTTTATATATGATGGCTATTCTGAATAATTTTGCAACCAACCTAGGAATACAGGTATCTCTTTGAGATACTGATTTTGTTTCTTTGGATATAATCCAGAAGTGGAATTGCTGGATAATGTGATAGTTCTATTCTTAATTTTTTGAGGAATCTTCGTATTGTTTTCCATAGTGGTCCATATTAGTTTACTATTCCCACCAACAGTGCACAAGGGCTCTCTTTTCTCTACATCCTCACCAGCATTTGTTATTTCCTGTCATTTTCATACTAGCCATTCTAACAACTGTGAGGTAATTTTGACTTCATTTATCCCTGATGATTAGTGATGTGGAGCATCTTTTCATGTACTGTTGGCCATTTGTATAAATTTACTGGAAAAATGTTTATTCAGGTCCTTTGCCCATTTTTAACTTGTTTCTTGTTTTGCTGAGTTGTAAATTTAGGGACTTCTGAATGTGAAAGGTAGGTATTCTCTAACTTCTTAAAGGTGATTTTTGAACAATGGTATTGTGAAAATATTCTAATATCTGTAGCTTCAAAATGATTAATAAACTAAGTTTTTATGTTAATAATTTTATGGTATTTTTAAAAATAGGTTACAGAAGTGTGCATATTCCATAAGAGATTCGAAACTGAGAGGTAAGTTTAGAGATTATTTCTGAATAGGATTTTCAGCCATACATAAAAGGAGTCAATTATGGATGAAATGTTAACAGCATATAACAGATGATACATTTCTATTATAGATATCTTAATACATGGTGTTGCTTATCATCATGCTGGTATGGAGCTGTCAGATAGAAAAGTGGTTGAAAGAGCTTTCACTGTTGGAGATCTACCAGTTCTTTGTAAGTAAAACATATTCTTGTGCCTATTATAAGATATTTTGGAAAACTATTTGTTAAGAGAAAAAAAAAGCTCGAGTATTCTGACTTATTTCTGTTTTTTTTCTAAGAATCTAAAATTATGTAATTACCCATACTTATACATTTTGCAGTAAACTCTGGCAGTTTTGGTTATCATGCTACTGAAAGTGCTACCTGAAGAGTAAGAATTTAATGTTTTTTTATTTATTTATTTTTTTTAAAGATTATTTATTTTATTTGACAGAGAGAGGGATCACAAGTAGGCAGAGAAGCAGGCAAAGAATGAGGGGGAAGCAGGCTCCCTGCCTAACAGAGAGCCTGATGCAGGGCTCGACCCCAGGACCCTGAGACCATGACCTGAGCCGAAGGCAGAGGCTTACCCCACTGAGCCACCCAGGCGCCCCAATAATTTTTCAATTTTAAGATGTGTTATAATTTTACATAGTGATGTTCTTTTCCTCTTTGTTTTTCCTAAATTCCCTATATATGAGTTTTTATTATATTTATAAGAATATATATTTTATAAGAAGATCTCTACTGAAGTAATAGTTATATGGCTTGAAACTATTATTTCTTAATCTGATACAGTTACTACCAGTACTTTAGCTATGGGAGTAAATTTGCCTGCTCACCTAGTGGTTATAAAATCTACGATGCATTATGCTGGAGGAATGTTTGAAGAGTACAGTGAAACAGATATTCTGCAGATGATTGGTAGAGCTGGTCGACCTCAAGTAAGTGACAATATTTTATTTTTGTAACTTGTTTTAAAATAAGGTAAAAAGCAAAAACTGTTTTTTTATGTACTTTTTGTTAAATAGATCAGCATTTCACATTCAGATTAGGTTTAAAATTAAGTGCAATAGAAAATCTGCTTTAATGGAGACATAGAAATAAAATGAATCTCACTGAAGGAGAGATGCTGCCTCTGTGCCCTCTGAGTTTCCCTAGGCTCTTGGTTGGGTTGATGAATGTATATATACCATCAAAGGTGGTTTTGTTTTTGTTTTTGTTTTTGTTTTGTTTTGAGTTTTTTTCTGTTTTTGTTTTTGTTCTGAATGAGGATGCTATTCACATTTTAGATGGTATAGTTTTTCATTGTTTAGGACTGTCATACATTGCAGAATGTGTAGCATCCCCAGGTCTTAGTGCAAAATGCCAATAGCAGTCCCCAGGTATTGTGACAATTAAAAATTAACCTATATACTTTAAGAAACAAGTCCTACTCTAGCAAATACTTAAATAAAGAAGTCATTCTTATAGTTAGTAGGGGAATATTTAGGAAGAATATCTTTTCAAAGAATGTTAAAATATTATATAAATCATAGTTTTTATAAGATCATTTAGAAAATATGTAAACTACACCAAATCTTAGAACTTTTATCCAGTTGCCTAAGTTTGTTTTCATTTTACTATTACCAAAATTATGTTACATTGAAACTAAAGTAATATTTTTACATGTATACTCTTGGAAGGTTTTAAATTAAATTTTCAGTGAACATTCAAATTCAGAAACATTTTTAAGACGTTTTTGACCAGTTGTTTAAGACAGGCACTGCTTAATATAAAATGAAATTTATGAATTCTTAAAGAGGACTGGTACTAATATGTACTCTTTTTTACTACATTTCTGTGTGTGTGTGTTTATTTATTTATTATTTTTGCAGTTTGACACTACAGCTACTGCAGTTATTATGACTCGATTAAGTACAAAAGAGAAATATATTCAGATGTTAGCTTGTAGTGACACTATAGAAAGCAGGTAATACAAAAAAAATATTCTAAAATGACGTTAATACCGCTAATGTTTTTCCTTTTCACATATTAAAAGCAAATTTGATTAGATTGTCTAAGACCTTTGTCTTAAAACTTTTCAACAGTCTAAGTAGAAAGTTTGTGTCCTTTTAAGAAGCTAAGAGTTAAAAAGGACAGCATAATATTTTTATTCACTAGTTTCCTAGCATGTGGTAGTATGTATCCTTGTTATAAAAGGCCAAATTAGTAATAAGACTATAATTTTCACATCTTTTTACATCTTTAAAATTTGTTTAATAATAGATAGGCAATCTGGAACCTTTAGTGAAGTATATGGTTGTAATACTCTGAGAGAATATTCAGTTTCTACTCTTTTTAAGTAATAATGTCTTCTGGAGCTATGAGATAGAGAAAAGTCTTTAATTTTTTAACAGTTGAACTGATTTTTTTAATGATTTTCTCTTATATTTTTGAAAATTAAGTTATTTTTCATGAATTATTAATATAACAATGAGTATATTTTAAAATTATGTTTAATTATTGAATTATTTAAAATATTACAGTTTAAAAAGGTAAGGTTATGGCATTGAAATACATATTACTAATACAAGGTTGTTTTTTTTTTCTATTAGTTTACACAGACATCTTATTGAACATTTAAATGCAGAGATAGTGTTACATACCATCACAGATGTGAATATTGCTTTGGAATGGATACGATCAACTTTGCTTTATATCAGAGCCTTGAAAAATCCATCTCATTATGGTTTGTCACTTTGATTTGAAAAAGTAGTAAATTTTTCAAGCCAGTTGAGCCTATATTTATACTTTTAAGTGACAGGATAGATTATAGACACTAACAGGTAACAGAAATAAAAAGTAATAACATTCAGAAATACATTAGCAACAAGAGTAGACAAATGTAAGAAATCTTCATCTGTTTTACTTATAGTCTTTTAATAAGGTTTGAAATTGGCACCATTAAATATAGACCTTTTAGAAAAAAATTAACTCGAATAAAAAGGCCTAAAATTATTTTTTTTAAGTAAAAAGATTCTTGAATTTTTTCTGAACTAGTGTTCAAATCAAAGTATATAGTACTGCTGTTGCTGCTGGAATGTGCATCCTGCTTCTAAAGCTAACACACATCTGGTTATGTTGCTTCTAGAAGGTTCTTTCATATGGTACATGTTATAAAGTAAAAATACTTGGAATTGCTGAATATCAAATTAAAACCTGGTTTGTTGCAATATTATTTGAATGCACACAGGTGCAAAACTTTAAGCTCTCCAAGGGAAGAAAATACAGTATACATGGTCATAGTTATACAATAAAAAAGCAAAAGATAACCAATTGTTTACAACAGTGTTTTTTTTCAATAGATAGGTAAGCCTTGTTTTAACTCATTAAGCTATTTTTCCCCCTATTTAAGAATAAGTTAGACTACTCTAATTAACTTGGGTATAAATTGGGCCTATAAAGATGAGTTAAGTCCTTTCTATTTTAACTTTTTGTGAATTTTCATAACTTTTATAGGTTTTGCATCTGGATTGAACAAAGATGGAATTGAAGCAAAGTTACAAGGTTAGATGCATTTCCTTGTAAAAAAATTATATTTTATAAATTTTAATGAAAAAAGTCAGTTAGTGTGAAAGTAAGAATACTCTTTGATAAATTATTTTTTAAAAAAAGTAAACTTGTCTCCAGAAAAAGATATATGAAGTATTTCTTTTTCACATGCAAATAAAGTTTAGCACAGGTACTTTTTTTCTGAATTAATGGATTTATTGATTCTATCAGAATATCTTCTTTATATAATGTTAACTTTGTTTTTATTTAAAAATAACCCTCATCTTTGAAAGTACTGCCTATAGATATACAACTCTTCATTTTTGTAGTTTAATTTTTTTGAATATATAAGCCTACCTTGATTATGGGCTTCTTCTCCTAACCTGCGCTAATGATGTATTCCCATCAAATCCAAGCTTAGTTTTTCAGTTAATTAATACTTCATTATCTGTCTTTTCAAATATCAAAAAATTGTTGAGCATTTATTAGGGTTAGAAAGTATTAGCTCTTTGTATTGAGATTCTCTTTCAGTGAAAGAGAAAATTTAGATCCACCAAAAATATTTAGCCAATTTGGGGATACCTCACTGTCTCAGTTGGTAGAGAATGCAACTCTTGATCTTGGGGCTGTGAGTTTGAGCCCCAGAGCCTCACACTGGTGGTACAAAGATAACTTTAAGGGAGGAAAAAAAAGGATCAAGGAGTAGACATCCATATACAGAGGAGCACTCGTAGTATAAACTGTAGACCTGAAAATATTTAGCCAATTTTAATTTATTCTCTACCTGGATATACACATATGGCATATTAATATGCAGAGTTAAGGATGAGGCAGTAAAATTATCTTGACTAAAGAACAAATATATTGTTGAAACAAGGTAATAAGCAATAGCATATATTCATAATGCTGCTATTGAGAAGATATATAAAATAGTTATATTATTCTTTATTTACTGACCAATTTTGTAATGGAGTTTTTAAAACATATATTTTGATAATAATAATCAAATACACACAAGAAATCAGATAGTCCAAGATAGTCCAATATAGTCTTGCTATATTCTGATAATTGTAATGAGTAAACTTTTGTTAAATTAGCAGAACCATAGTTCATATTTGCCTGATCTTTAGTCATTATGGGATAGCTAGATTTTGCCTATAAAGAATAGCCAAGTTTATTATATAACTGAATTTAATATTTTGGTATCTCTGGAGGTCTGCCTTAAATCTCTTAGGAAGGGTCCTTAGCATTCCTAAATTTGGTTATACTTTCTTTCTCATGATCCTCCAGTATTTCCCTCCTCACTCTTAGAATAAAACGAAAACTTTCACCAGAGCCCACAAATCCTCTTTGATATCATCCTGCCTGTTTCTCTGGCTTCATTTCTTGTTACTTTCTCCCTCTTTCACTCAACTGTTTATAAATTGGATCTCTTGCTGTTCTTTAAATACACCAAGCTTGTTTCCACATCCGGTCCTTCCACTCTGTTCCTTATTCCTGGAACACTTCTCATATTTTTTACTTGTGGTCTCCATCTTCATTTCACTCAGATCTTTGGTCAAATATCAGCTCCCCAGAGAGGCCTTTCTGGACTACCTTAATTAAATCTACCTCTTCAGAGAGCATGGTAAAACAATTCCACGATATTGTTGCTATTTTCCTTTTGTTGGAAAGGTGATATGCTTATGTTGAAAATTAGGATGAACATACCCTTACTAAGTCAGGTATTACATAGCTTTATATCAAAAATACATGAAAAGTTAAAACCTTTAAAAATTCTTATTTTGGGGGCGCCTGGGTGGCTCAGTGGGTTAAAGCCTCTGCCTTCGGCTCAGGTCATGATCCCAGGGTCCTGGGATCCAGCCCTGCATCCAGCTCTCTGCTCAGCAGGGAGCCTGCTTCCTCCTCTCTCTCTGCCTGCTTCTCTGCCTACTTGTGATGTCTGTCTGTCAAATAAATAAATAAAATCTTTAAAAAAAAATCCTTACTTTCTAGGTCCTTTCTGTCTGCTTTATTTTCTTTCATAGTACATTTCAGTGCCTGAAACTTTATTATTAAATTCTGTACTGATTGTTTTCTTCCATAAAATATAAGTTCTGTAGAGAAGGAGTCATGTCTTGCTTACTGCTGTAAACCCAAAGCTTAGATTAGTGCTCAGTAATGTAATATAGTAAGTATTCTTCTTTGACTGTTTAACCTCTTGCATGTTAATCATGGGCAATTAAGAAAATTAGCAAAGACTTCAAAACCCTTACTTATTAACCAAATACTTTAAAGTTTATCACGCTGCCTAAGCAATGTTGCTTAAACTGAAGTGTTTCTACAATAATTTTGCCTGTTAAGGGTTATGTTATGTTATGTTATGTTATGTTATGTTATGAGTGGTTACTCTATTTAAGATTGAACAGATTGGGGGTGTCTGGGTGGTTCAGTGGGTTAGGTCTCTGCCTTTGGCTCAGGTTGTGATCTCAGGGTCCTGGGATCGAGCCCCGGATCAGGCTCTCTGCTCAGCGGGGAGCCGGCTTCCCCCTCTCTCTCTGCCTGCCTCTCTGCCTGCTTGTGATCTCTCTCTCTGTGTCAAATAAATAAAATATTAAAAAAAAAAAAAAGATTGAACAGGTTTTGGCATTCCTACTCCATGATCTGAATTACCTACAGTCTTCTGGGCTTTATAGCATGGAAAAATAGGAGTCCAGTGGGCAGCAGGCTACTACAATTGCTCTGATCTTCAGCAGTCAGTGAGAGGTGAACTCGAGTTACTTCCTGTTCAGAGGTTCCTTCCGGGTAGCAATAGTAACATGTTAATTATGCTGAACTAAGTACTAAAAGCATCAGCTGAAATAGTCACAAGTGGTTGCCTTAAGAGTGTGGCAAACTCAGAGGAGGGAAAAGACTGGAGTTTTTTTGAACAATCTTTGTAGATCTATTTGATTCTTTATATTTTATATGTATGTATCTTTGATAAAAGTTAAAAAAAGAAAAAGAAGACCATGCCACACTGGAAGTCAAATAGCAGAGTGATTACATAGACCTGGAGCAAGTAACCTAGCTTCTCTATTTCCTTGTTTCCTAACTTGTATGTGAAATAATATTAGTACCTATCTTGTTATGTTATTATGAGAATTAATTGAGGTAATACAAATTTTCTCATTTAAAATTAAAAGTTCCAAGTTGTAAATGTTATTTCATCACTTATATGGTAATTTGTATTATTGTTACTATTAGAAAATCTTTTTAGCCTGTTCACTGGCTCTTTTATTTAATGAGTTTTTCCTTACCACGTTAAGTAGGGACTACAGTTTTCTCATAGCAAATGTAGAGAAACAGACCTTTAGCATGTTTGATTATAAATTCTATTTTGTGCTGCTCCCTTACCTTACTAAAATAAAAATATGTTTCTTATTACTGGACAGAATTATGTTTGAAGAATCTGAATGATTTATCATCTCTGGACTTGATAAGGATGGATGAAGATGTTAATTTCAAACCAACTGGTAATTTTTCCATTAGTTAGTAAATTTAACAATTGCTTAAGGCTAAATTTTAAAATATGTTCTACTAAAATTTAGATGATACTAAAATTAAATTATAATCTCAGTTGTCTCAACAGGGTATCATCATTATTAGCATGATATATTTATGTAAGAGTCCTATTTATTGGGGAGGGGAGGCGAACCATAAGAGACTATGGACTCTGAAAAACAACCTGAGGGTTTTGAAGGGTCAGGGGTGGGAGGTTGGGGGAACAGGTGGTGGGTGATGGGGAGGGCACGTTTTGCATGGAGCACTGGGTGTTGTGCAAAAAGAATGAATACTGTTACGCTGAAAAAAAAAATAAATAAATAAAAAGGGAAAAAAAAAAAAAAAAAAAAAAAGAGTCCTATTTATAAAATTATAGAAGTTTTTTTTTAGATATTTTTTCATTTATTTAATTGACAGAAACAGCTAGAGAGGCAACACAAGCAGGGGAATGGGAGAAGGAGAAGCAGGCCTCCTGCTGAACTGGGAGCCCCATGCGGGGCTCAAGCCCAGGACCCTGGGATCATGACCTGAGCTAAAGGCAGATGCTTAATGACTGAGGCACCCAGGTGCCCCTATAGAGCTTGTTTTTGATAGGTTCTTTGTCTTCACTGATTCTGGTGACTTTGGGCAGAGAATTTAAATATTGAAATCTTTGGGTCACTTTAAACCTCTTAGAATTCTTGTAGGTACCCTTTTGCTAGTTATTAATTATTCAGAACTTTGTTATCCAGATGGTTACTTTGCCTCTTTTTCTCTCTCACTTTCTCTGTCTTTTCATTCTATTTAGAGTATAATACAAGAGACAAAGAATGGTTTTAGTTTTTAGGACTCATGATTAGAAGTTTCTTAGGGGAAATACTGACTTCATCATTTCAAATTAATTCTTAATAGAAGTTGGGAGGTATTGAAAAGTTTTTTAAAACTCAGGATCCTATTGTTAGCATTTGACAAGTATCCTTCCATTTTTAATGCATTTTTTATGCATTTGCAAATGCATTTTTATGCATTTGCAACCATAGTTTAGAAATGTATAATTTTGTATCATGTTTTTACTTGTATTTAATGTAACTTTTTACAATTTTTTCTTTATCTCTATTTTTTTGTCATTTTAATTACAATGTGTCTTGGTGTGGACCTCCTCAGGTTGAATTTTTGGGAGGATCTCTGTGCCTCTTGGATCTAGATGTCTGTTTCCTTCCCCCAGATTAGGCAAGTTTTCAGCTATATTTCTTCAAATTAATTTCTGCCCCCTTTTCTCCCTTTTCTTCTCAGATGCCTATAATGCAAATGTTATTACACTTTTGCTAAGTGTAGAATGGAGTCTACTGAGTTCCTTAAGATTATTCTCAGTTTGCATAATTTTCTTTCCTCTCCTTTTCTCAGCTTGGTTACTTTTTATTACTATCTTCAGGTTGTTACTTCGTTCATCTGCTTCATCTAGCCTATTTATTTCATCAAGTATATTCTTAATTTCATTTATTGTGCTCTTGATCTCTGATTGGTTCTTTTCATCTATTTATATAAGATTAAGTTTTTAAAGCAATTTATTGCCCTTACTGTTAGCCCTAGATTTATAATTGTTTTTTCCTTCTCCCATGGTCGGTCTTTTTTTTTAAAGATTTTTATTTATTTGACAGAGAGAAATCATAAGAGAGGCAGGCAGAGAGAGAGGAAGGGAAACAGGCTCTCCGCTGAGCAGAGAGCCCGATGCGGGACTCGATCCCAGGACCCTGAGATCATGACCTGAGCCGAAGGCAGCGGCTTAACCCACTGAGCCACCCAGGCGCCCCTGGTCTTTTTGATAAACATAATTTTGTTTATCATTTATCTTCAATGTATTCTAGGGTGTCTCATTAGAGGGGGCATGAGAATCATTAATGTAACTTCATCTATTCTTTAGGTACTTTCTCTCTCAAGGATCTAATTCCCACTATCATTCCTTTCCTGTGGAACTTCTTGAATACACAAATACTATTCCTTCTACTCTTGAATATACCATGTAAATGATCTATAGTGATCCTTCTCCATCATCAGTGAATACTACCTAATTTTCCTCTTCTTGGTAACCTTTTAGTTTTCCTCTGCTTTAATCGATCTCTCTGCTGACCATTTTGCTTTACTGTGGGTTTCTTGAAGTTGCAGACCTTGGACTTTCATTCCTAGTTTCTGATTATTTTCTTAAAAACATGATCTACCTTCAAGCTTCAGCTATAGTCATTCCATAAATGAATTCAAAACTGTAATTTTGATTCTGGTCTCTCACCTTCTTTACAAAATCTGGTGCTCAGTTTTCTTTTCTTTCTTTCTTTTTTTTTTTTTTTTGAGATGCCTACTGCTCAATTTTCTGTTGAAAGTCTTTATTTAGGTAAATAACATGAAACTTGACATCTAGAACCATGTAACAGTTAATATGACTTGGAATACTGTGAAATAGAATGAACATAAAATTTGAGTTTCAAAACCTGGATTTCACTCCCAGTTCTATCACTTGCTAACTGTGACCTTATGCTCACTAAAACTTAGTTTATTCATCTGCAAAACAGGAATATATAATGTCTACTTACATTATTGGGTTGTTATGATGATCAAATGGAATAATCAATGTAAAAAATTTTTACCATAAATATGAGTCGTTCTTCTCTTTTGTCCAAGGTTAGAAAAATATATCTCTGTCTATATATTTGCCTATCATTCTCAGTTGCATAACCATTTTGCCAGGCTTAAGATTATGAAATATTTGATATCTTTGGTTTCTCTTTAATTCCTGTGTCATTTCATGTCCAGGCTATACACACACACACACACACACACACACACACACACACACACAGAAAGTCGATAGATGATAGATAGATAGATAAAATTTACTGTACGTATCACATGAGTATGCAGGCTTAGAAGTCCCAAGATCTGTAGTCAGTAAGATAGAAACCTAGGCAGCCAATGATATAATTCTGGTCTGAGTTTGAAGGCCTGAGAACCAGAAGAACTGATGGTGTAAATTCCAGTGTAGTGCTGGCAGTCTTTAGACCCAAGGAGGGCTAATGTTTCAGTTCCAGTCCAACATCAAGAAAAGACCCATTTCCCAGCTCAAAGCAGTCAGGCAGAGAAATTCCTTCTTATACCAGAAGGTCAGTCTATTTGTTCTATTTAAGCCTTCAACTGATTGGATGAAGTTCACCCACATTAGGAAAGCAATCCGCAGGGCACCTGGCTAGCTCAGTTGGAGCTTGCGACTCTTGATCTTGGGGTTGTAGGTTCAGCCCCACATTGGGTATAGAGATTACTTAAAAATAAACCTTAAATTGGAAGAATAAACATTGTTAAAATGTCTATACTGCCTAGAGCAATCTATACTTTTAATGCTATTCCGATCAAAATTCCACTGGTATTTTTCAAAGAGCTGGAGCAAATAATCCTAAAATTTGTATGGAATCAGAAGAGACCCCGAATTGCTAAGGAAATGTTGAAAAACAAAAACAAAACTGGCGGCATCACGTTACCTGATTTCAAGCTTTACTACAAAGCTGTGATCACCAAGACAGCGTGGTACTGGCATAAAAACAGACACATAGACCAGTGGAAGAGAGCAGAGAGCCCAGATATGGACCCTCAACTCTATGGTCAAATAATCTTCGACAAAACAGGAAAAAATATACAGTGGAAAAAGACAGTCTCTTCAATAAATGGTGCTGGGAAAACTGGACAGCTGTATGTAGAAGAATGAAACTCGACCATTCTCTTACACCGTACACAAAGATAAACTCGAAATGGATAAAAGACCTCAACGTGAGACAGGAATCCATCAGAATCCTAGAGGAGAACATAGGCAGTAACCTCTTCGATATCAGCCACAGCAACTTCTTTCAAGATATGTCTCCAAAGGCAAAGGAAACAAAAACGAAAATGAACTTTTGGGACTTCATCAAGATCAAAAGCTTCTGCAAAAGCAAAGGAAATAGTCAACAAAACAAAGAGACAACCCACAGAATGGGAGAAGATATTTGCAAATGACAGTACAGACAAAAGGTTGATATCCAGGATCTATAAAGAACTCCTCAAACTCAACACACACAAAACAGATAATCATATCAAAAAAATGGGCAGAAGATATGAACAGACACTTCTCCAATGAAGACATACAAATGGTTATCAGACACATGAAAAAATGTTCATCATCACTAGTCATCAGGGAGATTCAAATTAAAACCACATTGAGATACCACCTTATACCAGTTAGAATGGCCAAAATTAGCAAGACAGGAAACAACGTGTGTTGGAGAGGATGTGGAGAAAGGGGAACCCTCTTATGTTGATGGGAATGCAAGTTGGTGCAGCCACTTTGGAGAACAGTGCGGAGATTCCTCAAGAAATTAAAAATAGAGCTTCCCTATGATCCTGCAATTGCACTACTGGGTATTTACCCCAAAGATACAGATGTAGTGAAAAGAAGGGCCATCTGTACCCCAATGTTTATAGCAGCAATGGCCACGGTCACCAAACTGTGGAAAGAACCAAGATGCCCGTCAGTGGACGAATGGATAAGGAAGATGTGGTCCATATACACGATGGAGTATTATGCCTCTATCGGAAAGGATGAATACCCAACTTTTGTATCAACATGGATGGGACTGGAAGAGATTATGCTGAGTGAAATAAGTCAAGCAGAGAGAGTCAATTATCATATGGTTTCACTTATTTGTGAAGCATAACAAATAACATGGAGGACATGGGGAGATGGAGAGAAGGGAGTTGAGGGAAATTGGAAGGGGAGGTGAACCATGAGAGACTATGGACTCTGAAAAACAACCTGAGAGTCTTGAAGGGGCAGGGGGTGGAAGATGGGGGGAACAAGGTGGTGGGTATTAGGGAGGGCGTATATTGCATGGAGCACTGGGTGTGGTGCAAAAACAATGAATACTGTTACGCTGAAAAGAAAAAAAATTTATACAGTGCTGGGTGTCAGTTGAATCTCAATAAAGCTAAAGGAAAAAAAAACCTTAAAAAAAAAAGCAATCTGCTTCACTCATCAGCTACCAATTCAAATGTTAATCTCATCCAAAAATACCCCACAGACACATCCAGAATAATATTTGATGCAATATAGGGGTATCCTATAGCTAGTTGATAGTTATGTTGACACCTAAAATTAACCATCAGAGCAGCTTAACATAAACTACACAAATCTGGTGGAAACTAGTTGAATTCTCAGAATAATACAGCACTGCACATAATACCCTTTTACCTGGTTTTCGTCTGGGCCCAGATTGGCCATGTACTCTGCATTGAAAATACATATTACCCAATGTCCAGTCTCTGAACATATTGCCCTTTGTGTTTATAACTCAGTAGCCTCAACTCTTGTTGCACCTGATACCATAAAGCTATTTAAAAAAAAAAAAACCCACAAAGCATTTATGTAGGTATGCATGCATGTGTCTATGTATGCATGTATAATTTTATGAGGAATGTAACATGTCTTTTAAACTGTGCTAATATTTTTATTAGGATAATTATTGAGGTTAGTATTCTTGTTATGAGGTTGCATGAATTGTTTAGTTGTTGGCTTCAAAGAAGGAAAGATAATTGTAACCTAAAATGCAGTCCTAAGGCCATTCAGCAAAGCTGATGAAGAATCTTTAAGTTCAAAGTTCCCTATCCAAGGAGTTCCTATTTTATAGGCCTATCTTAATATTTCTGCCATGTGTAGTCATTGGTTTGGAGCATCTCATGAGGAGTATGATCTTGGTGTAAACATCGTGATAGCTTCAGAGCATATTAGCTTGAGCCATCAGTCAGTCACTTCTGGTAGTAAGAAATATGGGAGGTGTATTCTCATGGCCTCTACTTTCTACCCCACCCTGTGATCCTATGGCCTTTACTTTGAAATTTCCTGAATTTGGTATTTTAAGAATATTTATCATTCGACACCATACTGATTGAAAGATGCATCTTTATTTCGACCTTCACTCGCAAATCTTTTAAAATTTTTTTTCCAGCCCTTCTATTTTGATCAGTTTCTTCGTGCCTTCCTTTCTAAATTATTTTTATACCTTGCCTAGGAATCTTTCATCCTTTTTAATAAGCCAGCGAGTATCAAGTCTTTCATTTTCTCTAGCAGGGAGAAACCTTATATTAATTTATAAACATCTAGGATAAGAGGAGTATCTTTAAATATATCCTAAAGATTAACATACTAGTTCCCATGGTAACCATATTCTCTGTATCTCACACACTGTTCTCAGAAGCTCCCTTTTATGAACCACTGCATCCCCTGCATTTCGGTTGAACATATCCACCAGGATCTTAATTGATAAAGTGGCTTTTAAGCTTCCCTGGCTACTTCTCTTCCTGATTCTTAGTTCTGTATACTCTACCATGGCCTTGATGCCTGTATGTCTGATGGAATGTCCAATTCTTCCTTTTTTCAGCAAAACCTGTAGTACATACATAAATGTTAGCCCTTTGCTTGAGAAGCAGTATGCAGTTTTTTCTTCCCAGCTGTTTCCTGTGTGTGCTCACAAGGCTTAACATTCTTTATAATGTTTTTGACAACTTATAATTGAAACCAGTAACTTTTCAAATGAATTTCATTTAATCATTTACTTACCCTTGCTCTACCCGTACTGCTACTTCCAGCCAACTCAATGTTCTATTTCCAAAACAATTTACTTTCACACTTCAGTTTAATCAAATTTTGCTCAAGAATTTTAAGTGGTCCTCTGTTACTTTACAAATCAAATTCAAAATCTAAACTCCTTTGTTAGCATTTTAAGGCTCTTTCAGGCCCTCATAGTCTTATTATTCATCATGTTTTGGTAATAAAAGTAGGCAATATTTATTTAATGTTAGGCACTGTGCTTTGTACCATACATGTAATATTGCATTTACTCTTCACAACAAACATATGACATATATACTTCTATTATCCCCAAGTTACATTAAGGTATTGGTAAAATAACCTGCATATGATCACCTACCTACTAAGTGATGGAGCAGTGACTTGAAGCAGGTCAGTTTGGCCTGAACTCATAGTTACTATCAAGCCATATCTCTCATTAAGGTATTATAAAGATAGTCTTTTTTTTTTTTTAATTTTTTAGAGAGTGGCAGTAGAGGGAGAGAGAGAATCTTTTTTTTTTTATTATTTATTTGACAGACAGAGATCACAAGTAGGCAGAGAGGCAGGCAGAGAGAGAGGGGGAAGCAGGCTCCCCGCTGAGCAGAGAGCCCGATGCGGGGCTCGATCCCAGAACCCTGAGATCATGACCTGAGCCAAAGGCAGAGGCTTTTTAACCCACTGAGCCACCCAGCCACCCAGAGAGAGAAAAAAATCTTAAGCTGGCTCCATGCCCAGCACTAGCTGACCGTGTGGCTCAGTCTTATGACCTGAGCCGAAATCAAGAGTTGGATGCTAAACTGACTGAATTACCCAGGCAGCCCTAAACATAGCCTTTAACTTTATAGTTATGATAAATAAGTCTTGATTTTTTTTCCCTGAGGTCATGACAGCTTTTCTTTTCTGCCAAGGCATATTATTCATTTTTAAATCCTGCTCAAGCCCCATTTTCCTACTAAGGCATCCCACACTGACCATTCTCTTAGGTTTAATATCCTCTGTACTTAAGCTTATATATGTAAATATATTTTTAGAGATTTATTTATTTATTTTTAGAAAGAAAGAGTGTGTGCACAGAGTAGGAAGGGGCAGAGGATAGATGGAAAGAGAATCTCAAGTAGACTCAGGCTGAACATAGAGCCCAATGCTAGGCTCCATCTCATGACCCTGAGATCATGACCTGAGTCAAAATCAAGAGTCAAATGCCAGCTGAATCACCCAGGGGCCCCTCGTATATGTAAATATTATCATTAACTGAATTTTGTCCTCTAGTCTGGCTATTTTATATATAGTTATCTCCCTAGCCAACTATAAATTCTAGAAACTGTGTCTTCTAGATTTTCTGGTGTGTCTTTGTACCTGATGCTGTTACAGGCACAGAATAGAAATTAAGGAATGTTTGTTAAACTTATGAAAAAGTGCATTGTTTTAACTGATGGAGTGAATGTTCCTTTTTTCATCTTTTTTCACAGAGGCAGGAAGGTTGATGGCTTGGTATTACATTACATTTGAGACAGTGAAGAAATTTTGTACCATCAGTGGAAAGGAGACTTTATTAGATCTGGTAAATTAGTTGTCACTAGAAAATAAATATGTAATGATATAGTAGAAAATAATATTGGGGAAACAACTAATTTGCATATCTCATGCAATTTAAGAATGAGTGAGCAGAAAAGAAAGCATTTCTGGTAGTGCTTATGTCTCTCCATCTTACATACCTTTGATTATGAGATATGGAATATTATTCTTTACAATAAATTTTCAATTGTGTCTCTGTATCAGAGCTAAGAAAATTTATATACATACCGAAAGTAGGGATGGCAGCTCTGTTTCAACTTAAATGATAATGCTATTTACCTTGGTAGTGGCTACCAAGTGTACTTTTTTTGAGAAAGACCAGGATAATGTGTCATGATATATTAGGCAAGTCTGCTGTGAGTGATGGACAATGTTGGACATGTGTGCCACGTACTTGTAGTCCTTCTCTAAAGGTTTTGCATCAGAAAAATAGTAGAAATAGGATAGGATTCGTGATAGACTAGAAAAAAAGCAGTGATTGCATAGAAGTGGAGTGAAAACAAGATTATACTAAGATATCAACTGTGAGGGCAACTTTACAGTTATAGCAGTAAGTAGAACCATAGTAATGTTGTTGATACTTGAGAACCGTATTGGTCCTTTCTCCCTTTACAGGGGACATGAATATGCAACAAGATATTTATTCTTATTCTCAAATTTAACCATTATTTTTTATTTAAGATATCTAGGTTGATTTTTGTATGAGATTATTATATAAAAATTGCACAAAAACTGATGAAAACTAGAATGCTTCTATTTTTATGTAAATATTATTCTTTTTTTTTTTTTAAAGATTTTATTTATTTATTTGACAGAGAGAGATACAAGTAGGCAGAGAGGCAGGCAGAGAGAGTGAGAGGGAAGCAGGCTCCCTGCCGAGCAGAGAGCCCGATGCGGGACTCGATCCCAGGACCCTGAGATCATGACCTGAGCCGAAGGCAGCGGCTTAAACCACTGAGCCACCCAGGCGCCCCATGTAAATATTATTCTTAACTATGGGAAATCAAGAGTAAAAAACCCCTAATTTAACATTAACTAATCTTATTTTGAGTTCAGCAAGTATGTAAGAGGATTAGAACAGATGTTAGTTTCATGTTACAGATGTGAGAAACCAAAGCACAAAAGTGCTTTGCTCAAAGTCATCTGGCAGAACAAGCTCTGTAATACAAATTTCTTGATATCTAAAGCATTCTTTCCATTACAAAATTAATCTCAATCAGGATAATGATTTGCAAACTACAGAAGGGTAAATAATATTATAATAGTAGTAGAAATGACAGATACATTTATTGAGTGCTGACTAAGTGGTAGGCACAGGACTGAATATTTTAAATTTTATTGTGTTAATCTTTATGATCTTATTGGTGTAGTCCCAGTGTCTAGCGTAATGTCTAGCATATATCAAGTGTTTGTAAACACTTACTAGTGAATGAGTGAATCCTTAAAGAAGCAAAATGTATAAAGTGAAATTTTAATTCTGTTACACATTTTAAATAATAAAGCTGTGATAGCCCAAGGCAGCAAGGAAAATAAGTAAATATAGAGAAAGAAGATGGAAGGAAAGAAGTAAAGAAGGGACATAAGTAAATGGGCAAATGATGAAATTTTATAGGTCACAATGATAGCCAGCTGCAAGGAATTTGTAGATGTGCAGTTAAGGATAAATGAAAAGAAAACACTGAATACTTTGAACAAAGATCCAAATCGGGTAACAATCAGGTATGGAAATTAAATATGTTTTAAATAAGTTTTTAAAGGTTCTATTTAGTTAAAATAAATAATAATAATAAAAGTTTTGCCATGTGTTTCATTTATAGATTTCCAATGGAAGGAAGAATTAAAACAAGAGAAATGAAAGTAAATTGGTAAAGATAATTATTAAATGTCTTAAAATACTACCATTTCAGATTCATATTTCTGAAAATTTTTTTTAGTTTTAAAACTTACTATAATTTGTTTTCCTTAATACCAGAAAGGACATATTTACATAAAAGTAAGGTGTCAGAATATAGATGTGAAATTAATGTCCCAAAACTCTCAGACTTCAATTAAAATAGATGATTTGTGAATTTTTTTAAATCAACATACATTTTTTGAAAGTGTGTTCTGCCGAAGCAAGGTAATGATAGAAAAGAAGGTTAAGTTTGTCATCATCAGGAGCTTTCAAGTTAGCTTGAATGAGAACAATGAGAACCATGTGTATGAAGGTAATGGACAGTATGGAAACACATATAATAAATGTATATTGAATGATAGTGGCATTCTGGGAGAGACAAATAGTAAAAGTAAAAACATGAGTGAGTGAATGCATATATGACAGTGCAATGTCTATTCTACCGAGAATGGGAAGTTTGTATAGAGGAATAGTACTTAGAAGAGTAAACTAAGACTACATTGTAAATTCTTTGCAATCACAATCACAAATACAATGATATTCTTTTCTGCTTGCCTAGTGGTTGATTTTCTGAGTATTTAGTTCTTACTATTAAACTTTTTGATTTGGATAGTGTGATTTCATGTGAAATGACTTTTTTATGTACTTCAGTAAAACCTGTTATTCAAAGAATTTGTTTTTCCTCCTTAGCTAGAGGAGGTCACTCTCTCTGGGATACTTCCTTATATTCCATTGAGTTTTTCTCCCACATGCCTTGAAGTCTCAGAAACAAACTTCTCACAGTTTTACACAGCTCAACAGACAGGTTATAGCTTGCACAGCAGAAGTTAATGTTCTGTTTCTTAGCTTTATTTTTCTTGAAATTCAAATACCCTTAGAGACCATATAGTCTAGTCCTTTCATTTTACAAATGAAGTGATGCCCAGATAAAATGTGACTTTCCCAAGGTGTTACTGCAATACTAGAGACTGAGCTAGAACTACAACCCAGATCTCTGCTTTTGTCAGTTTTTTCCCCCAATATACTCTGTTGCATCAGCTATTGGGTCAGATTAAATCAGAGTATTTTTCCACAAGCATCTTCTTAGGAACACTTTATTGGCAGCTTTAATGCTTCCATTTACCTTTTCTTAAATTGGGTCATACATTCTTTTAATTGGAGCTGTCAGATTTTAGATTTGATGATTTTATAATTTTTTTAAAATATCATAATTTAGTTTCCTATTATAATTTCCTTTCATCTACTTGAGTGTGACCAGGAAGAGAGAACTATGTAGGATCTTTTCTTAATCCAAAATGTATTGTGTTTGGTAGGTAATAATGGCTGATAGTTACCACTTTCCTGTGTCTCTCATATCCCTGTTACTGTGTTGAATTTCAGATCTGGTTTTTGGTTTTTTTTTTTTTAAGTACATGTTAATCTTCTTAATTTTAAACTTTTATCCTTCCAAGTTTCTGACCTTTAATTTAAGGATTTTTAAAAAATTTTTTCAACACTTTAATTCCCAGATCTTTTGTACTCAGTACTAGCTCTGTTTGTTTTAACTGGTATTTTTCAGTGAACTTGTAAGATGTATTTTCAAATCAGTGATTTCTCTTCTTCATTTGTTTCTTGTTATTATATAAGTAAGGCATGGATTAATTTTTAAAGAGTCAAAAATTTATAAATCAAAAAGTAAGGTCTGTTTTGGCCTCCACATATTTCTTCCCCAGAAGTAGCTATTACCAGTAGTTTGCTGTGCATCCTTCCAATTTCCAATTTATTTAGCACAAATATGTGTGCTAATAAACATATGTAATGTCTACTACAAAAAAAAAATCATAACTATTGTTCTTGTGATGCTACGAGGACCAGAGGGGAAGGAAGGGAAAACTGAATGGGAAGAAATCAGAGAGGGAGACAAACCATGAGACACTCTGGACTCTGTAAAACAAATTGAGGGTTACAGAAGCGGGGGGGGGTTAGGGCATTGGGTAACTAGGTGATGGGTATTAAGGAGGGCACGTGTTGTGATGAACACTGGGTGTTATACTCGACTAATGAATCGTTGAACACTACATCAAAAACTAACAATGTAGCTAATTTATTTTAGTCATCTTCTTTTATACAGTGTTCAGGATAATATAATTTGAATTTGATTTTGAAGGGTGCTTTCATAAATTAGATAGCTGAATGAATATCTGATTTGGGGGTTGGATAGCTTAGACTACTATATATTCAGACATTTATACGTTTATTTTTGAGGAATTTAGGAAACATTAAGTGGATTTATTCTTATAATAATGAGTACTTGAAATACAAGTAATTAAGCCCAAGTAGGAAAAACAAACCAGAGGTAGTTAAGAGAATGAAAATACAAAGAAGCATCACAGTGTACAAATATGTTGGATGTGGGGCACCTGGGTGACCCAGTCAGTTAAGCCACTGCCTTTGGCTCAGGTCATGATCCCAGAGTCCAGGGATAGAACCCCAGCAGGCTCCCTGCTCAGTGGGGAGTCTGTTTCTCCCTCTGCTTCTGTCTCTCCTCTTACCTCTGTGCAGGTGCATATGCACGCTCTCTCTCTCCCTGTCAAAGAAATAAATAAAATCTTAAAAAAAAAAATTAGTGATGTACTAGATGTTGGCTAATTGAACATAATAATAAAAAATAAAAAGATTCTATATCTGTACATATACACATTAACCTTATTTTAACAGCAATGTATACTTTAATAATGTATTCTATAAATATAATATTATAAAATTTAATATATATAGTATAATATGATATAAATATAATTTTTAACCACTCCTTTGTTGATGAAGAATTAGATGGCTTACAAATTTTTACTATTACAAATAGTGCTGAAATGAGCTTTTTGGTGTTTATATCATATTTTTCAATGATTTCTGGGTGAAAGTGTATACACATGAGAAGATTTAATATATAATGCCAAATTGCCTTTGAAAAGGCTTCTCTGATTTACAGTTCCCCCTCACAGTGTAAAAAGAGTGACTGTTTCCACACATCCTAATACTTGTTTCTTTTGTCGATTTGGGGTGCCTGGGTGGCTCATTGGGTTAAGCCTCTGCCTTTGGCTCAAGTCATGGTCTCAGGGTCCTGGGATCAAGCCCCACATGGGCTCTCTGCTCAGCAGGGAGCCTGCTTCCCCCTCTCTCTGCCTGCCTTTCTGCCTACTTGTGATTTCTCTCTTTCAAATAAATAAAATCTTTAAAAAAAAATAAACTTTTGTCGATCTAATGGATGAAAATTATATTTAAAAATTTGTATGTCCCTGATTATTAGGAGGAAATATGTGTATTACCTGGTTTTATGCAGAAGTTTTAAATTGTTATAAAATCATGCATACTTTTCCTTATGACTTCTAGATTTTGTGTCTTTTAGGAAGTTTTTTCCCATCCTGTATTTCTTAGGATTAGAAAACTATATAATAAAGTGAATTAACAGTAGCTTAAAGAAGACAGGCTACTATTCTTTTACCAAAGAGATAGGTGGAAGTGGATACTCTAAGGTAGATATGGTGGCTTCATGGTATCATCAGTTCGTGGGTTTCTATCTTTCAGTTTTGTCATCCCACATAACTTCTATTTCAAGGTCACCTTATTGTCCGAAATGATTGCAAGGGCTTCGGCCATTAAAGTTGAGTATCTTCTCTCATTTAGTAAACTTCTTGGAAGTCCTGGTAACACTTTGCCCCTAGTTCTATAACTACCCCTAAGTGCAAAGGACACTGGGAAATATCTTGTTAATAGTGTGCCTAGGTTAAAATTGGAGTTCTGCTATTAAGAAGGAAAGAACATGAATGTTGGGTAGGCAAAGCAGTCTCTGCCACATATCCTAAGATTATAGGACTTCTTCTGTCATTTCTTCTAATACTTGCAAACCATTTTATTTTTACACTTAGGCTTCTAATAAGGCATCTGGAGTTAATTTTTTATATGGTATAAGTTAGGAATTTATATTTGTCCCCCAATGGTAGTCAGAAGTATTTGATAAATATGTTGCTGTTTTCTCTTTGCCTACTGATTTGAAATGCTGTCTTCTCATAAACTAAATTCCTAATGATCTGTTTCTGGACACTTAACTATTAGTCTAGTCTATTTATTTTGTTGCTGGGACAGTATGACATTGTTTTATTTGCTATTCATTTATTGGAAGTTTTGTGATATGGTAAGACAAATTCCTCCTTTTTGCTCTTCTAAAAATGTTTTTGGCTATTCTTACATTTTTACTCTCTATGAATTTTAGAATCAGTTCATCAAGATCTGTAAAAAGTCCTGTTGAAATTGATTTTATAGATTAGTTTGGGGAAGAGTCTTGTTTTTATAGTTCTGAATCTTTCTGTCTAAGAATATGGTATCTTTCTCCATCTATTCAGGTCTGAAAGTCTTTCTGTGACATTTTGTAATTTACCATTGAGGTTTATATTTCTTTGTAGATTTGCTTCTTGGTATTTTATGGAGTATGATATTGTGAACAGATTCCTTTTAGAAATTGCATAACATTGTATTTTGTAATCAGGTATGGATGGTATATAAGAAGGCTACTGGGTTTTTGGTTTTGTTTTAAGGCTACTGGTTTTTGAATTTTGATTGTTTTATCTATCTTACTGAACTCTCTTAAGAGTACTGGAAGCCCTTCATTTGATTTGCAGGGATTTGCTAGATAAACAATCATATCTATAAAGAGGAGTTTTATCTCTTGATTTCTAATTGTTAAAACTTTTTTTTTCTTAGCTTGTTGTAAGTGAAACTTCTAATATACTGTCTTTAGTTTCAGAGCAAACATTCTTGTTCCATTACTGTTTTTAGGGGTCAAGCATTCAGTGTCACACCCCCAAGGAATTCCTCACACCTTTGGGATTAGGTTCTGGGATCCATTTTCCTCCTTCTCACTTACACGTAAAAACAGGTTTGAGTTCATAATAGAGAGCAACCTATTTTGGGTTGTCATTATAATGAATCTGAAAGTGTCTTTTGTTTTTTGCAGGGTTTCTAACTTTTCTTGAATATATTTTTGCTAATTTATATGTTCCTGAGATAGCATTAATTTCATCCAGATTGTTTTATGACGCATTTTGTTCTCTAATAAATTAAAAGTTCCCTCTGAAAATGTAATGTCAGTTTTCTAATATATTTCTGTCATCTCTTCTTTTTCTTAATTGGATTTTCCAAAAGTTTCTATATTTTGATCTTTGCAAGCCATTTATTTTTTTATTTCATTAATTTCTGATTTTATCTTTAT
Organism: Meles meles; assembly: GCF_922984935.1. NCBI lineage: Eukaryota > Metazoa > Chordata > Mammalia > Carnivora > Mustelidae > Meles > Meles meles. The sequence continues at coordinate 138,924,576 of NC_060066.1, forward strand.
TTTCTTCCTTTTACTTTTTTTGGGGTAGTTTTTAAAAAACTACATGTTTGCTCCATTTATTTTGTTTTTCTTGTTTCCCGTAAAATATTTAAGACTACACATTTTCTAGTAAGTACAACTTTGGCATTGTTCTATAAGTTTTCTAAATCTATTTCTGTTCTTTTTAATGGTAATTTTAATTTCCTCTTTAAGAATTATTTAAAATTGTTTTTTAAAATTCTTAAAGTCAGTATTTTATTGTTAATTGCTACTTTTACTGGGATGTAATTAGAGAATGTGGCCTGTCAGTGTTCTGCTTTATGATATATTGTGATTTTACTTGTGGATTAATATATGGTTAATTTTAAAAAATTTTTATTTACTTTTTATTTTTAAAATTTATTTTTTAATTTTTATTTTATTTTTATTGTTTTTATTAACATATAATGTATTATTTGTTTTAGAGGTATAGATATGTGATTCATCAGTCTTACACAACTCACAGCACTCACCATAGCACATACCTTCCCCAGTGTCTATCACCTAGCCACCCTATCCCTCCCTCTCCCCTCCCCTTGAGAAACCCTTAGTTTGTTCACTGAGATTAAGAGTCTCTTATGTTTTGTCTCACTGTCTGGTTTTGTATTGTTTCATTTTTCCCTCCCTTCCCACATGATCCTCTGTCTTCTTTCTCAAATTCCTCGTATCAGTGAGATCATATGATAATTGTCTTTCTCTGATTGATTTATTTAGCTTAGCATAATACCCTCTAGTTCCATCCATGTCATTGCAAATGGCAAGATTTCAGGGTTTTTTTTTTAATGGCTGCATAATACTCTCATTCATATTTTATATATATATATATATATATATATATATATATATATATATACACACACACACACACATACATACATACATACCACATCTTCTTTATTAATTCATCTGTTGATGGACATCTAGGCTCTTTCCAGAGTTTGGCTATTGTGGACATTGCTGCTATAAACATTAGGGTGTGTTTACCCCTTCAGATCACTACATTTGTATCTTTAGGGTAAATACCCAGTAGTGTGATTGCTGGGTCATAGGGTAGCTCTATTTTCAACTTTCTGATGAACCTCCATACTGTTTTCCACAGTGGCTGCACCAGCTTGCACTCCCACCAACAGTGTAGGAGGGTCCCCCTTTCTCCGCATCCTTGCCAACACCTGTCATTTCCTTACTTGTTAATTTTAGCCATTCTGACTGGTGTGAGGTGGTATCTCACTGTGGTTTTGATTTGTATTTCCCTGATGCCGAGTGATGTTGAGCACTTTTTCATGTGTCTGTTGGCCATCTGGATGTCTTCTTTGCAGAAATGTCTGTTCATGTCCTCTGGCCATTTCTTGATTAGATTATTTGTTCTTTGGGTGTTGAGTTTGAGAAGTTCTTTACAGATTTTGGATACTAGCCCTTTATCTGATATGTCATTTGCAAATATCTTCTCCCATTCTGTCAGTCAGTTGTCTTTTGGTTTTGTTGACTCTTTCCCTTGGTGTGTAAAAAAGCTTTTTATCTTCATGAAATCCTAGTAGTTCATTTTTGCCCTTGCTTCCCTTGTCTTTGATGATGTTTTTAGGAAGAAGTTGCTGTGGCTGAGGTTGAAGAGGTTGCAAAATCCTCAAGGATTTTGATGGATTCCTGTTTCCATTGAGGTCTTTCATCCATTTTGAGTCCGTTTTTGTGTGCGGTGTAAGGAAATGGTCCACTTTCATTCTTCGTCATGTGGCTGTCCCAGTTTTCCCAACACCATTGGTTGAAGAGGCTGTCTTTTTTCCATTGGACGTTCTTTCCTGCTTTGTCGAAGATTAGTTGACCATTGAGTTGAAGGTCTATTTCTGGGCTCTCTGTTCTGTTCTATTGATCTATGCGTCTGTTTTTGTGCCAGTACCACACTGTCTTGATGACTACAGCTTTGTAATAGAGCTTGAAGTCTGGAATTGTGATGCCACCAACTTTGGCTTTCTTTTTCAACATTCCTCTGGCTATTTGGGGTCTTTTCTGATTCCATACAAATTTTAGGATTATGTGTTCCATTTCTTTGAAAAAAAAATTGATGGTATTTTGATAGGCATTGCATTAAATGTGTAGATTGGTTTAGGTAGCATAGACATTTTCACAATATTTGTTCTTCCAGTCCATGAGCATGGACCATTTCTTTGTGTCTTCCTCAGTTTCTTTTATGAGCACTTTATAGTTTTCTGAGAACAGATTCTTTGCCTCTTTAGTTAGGTTTATTCCTAGGTATCTTATGGTTTTGGGTGCAATTGTAAATGGGATCGACTCCTTAATTTCTCTTTCTTCTGTCTTTTTGTTGGTGTATAGAAATGCAACTGATTTCTGTGCAATTGATTTTATATCCTGACACTTTACTGAACTCTTGTATGAGTTCTAGCAGTTTTGGAGTGGAGTCTTTTGGGTTTCCCACATAAAGTATCATATCACCTGCAAAGAGTGAGAGTTTGACTTCTTCTTTGCCAATGTGGATGCCTTTTATTTCTTTTTGTTGTCTGATTGCTGAGGCTAGGACTTCTAGTACTATGTTGAATAGCAGTGGTGGTAGTGGACAGGCCTGCTGTGTTCCTGACCTTAGGGGAAAAGCTCTCAGTTTTTCTCTGGGGACTCTCTTAATATATAGACTCGTGTCTTTCTTCAGTTCTGGGAAGTTTTCTTCTGTAAGTTAATTATTTCTCCTTTATTCTCTCTGTTCCCTCCTTCTGTTACTCCTATTAGGTGAATATTGGAAATTCTGACTCTCTGCTGACATTTTTTACCTTCTCTCCCAGTGTATGTAGAGTCTTGCTTGTCCCTCTCCCTCTGCTCCTCACCCCCCACCTCACTCTCCCTTTCTTTCTCTCTCCAAGAAGTAAATAAAAAAATAAAATCTTAAAAAAAAAAAAAAGAATAAAGGCTCCTTACCTCTCCTGGGTGTTTGTTATTACTGCTTACCTGCCTCTCTGGCCTCATTGTCTACACTCCTGTGTTAGCCCTTAATACATACCAAAACTGCCTAATATTTTCCACAAATGAGAGTGGCAGCGGCAGACTAACTTACCTGCTCAGAGTACAGCATTTCAATAAATTGCTCAGAGAAATATCTCAGGACTGCCTTTCTTAATCTGTTGATTTTTTTTTATTTAAGGAAAGAGTTTTTTAAAAAATTATAGTTGACGTAACAATGTTATGTTAGTTTTAGGTGTACAACATAGTGATTCAACAATTCTACGCATTACATGATGCTCACCATGATAAATGTAGTTACCGTCTGTTGCCAGTTATTACAATATTATGTCTGTTGACTCTTCTGCGTGTGTTATGGATAATTTCCTTCAGTTTTTTTCTCATAGATTTGATCTTCTTCATAGATTTTATTTTTTTCTCTTTTTTTAAGATTTTATTTATTTGACAAAGAGATCACAAGTAGGCAGAGAGGCAGGTAGAGAGAGAGAGTAGGAAGCAGGCTCCCTGCTGAGCAGATAGTCTGATGCAGGGCTCAATCCCAGGACCCTGAGATCATGACCTGAGCTGAAGGCAGACGCTTAACCCACTGAGCCACCCAGGCGCCCCCATAGATTTTATTTCTAACATTAAACTTTCTTGTCTACCAGTGGCATGCTTTTTTGCTCTCCTGTAGTGTTATGAATAGAGACATAAACATATAAACACACTTAGACATATGTTCATCCTTTCATGGAATTTGAAGAAAAGTAAGTACATAGAAAGCTCCATGTGCTAACTTGATTTTTTGTCTCAGATATTTCTTTGGGCATTCTTATTGTATGTTTAGGCAGAAAAAATGGCTGCAGAATAACTCTTCTCCTCTCAAAAGAGTTGTGCAGCTTCATAATACACCTTTAACTTTCCTTCATTAGCAGGATTTCTTTTGTTATTATTGTTCTTGTTTATAGTCTTTAATTGAAATGACGAAAAGGAAATCTATCTTTTTAAAACTTAAAACTAAATAGCTACTTTGGTCTAGATTAAGATGTGGTACCTGTGGGGCGCCTGGGTGGCTCAGTGGGTTAAAGCCTCTGCCTTTCGCTCAGGTCATGATCCCAGGTTCCTAGGATCGAGCCCCGCGTCGGGCTCTCTGCTTGGCAGGGAGCCTGCTTCCTCCTCTCTCTCTCTCTGCCTGCCTCTCTCCCTACTTATGATCTCTATCTGTCAAATAAATAAAATCTTAAAAAAAAAAAAAAAAGATGTCGTACCGGAGTTGGGATTCATTTGAGGGATTTCTGTTCTTTATACACAGATCTTTTCTGAAAAATCCTTCCTTTACTAAGTTGGCTAGGATACAGAAGTCTTTTGGAAAGTTCTTATATCATTTTTATTAGTTTACTAACTTATCTTAGTAACAGGGCCACATCTAGCTACAAAGTTGAGTGAGAAATAGAATCTTTGTGTATAGATAAGAAGAGATAATGTAACAGCTAGCAATTTCTCTCATGGTATGCAAAGCATCTTATGTTGTGCCTGGAGTATAGTAAGTATTCAAGAAATGGTTATTACTGGGGTGCCTGGGTGGCTCAGTGGGTTAAAGCCTCTGCCTTCAGCTCAGGTCATGATCCCAGGGTCCTTAATCCATTTTGAGTTTATGTTTGTGTATGTTGTAAGAAAGTGGTCCAGTTTTATTCTTTTGCACGTGTCTGTCGAGTTTCCCCAACAACATTTGTTGAAGAAACTGTCCTTTTCTCATTGCATATTCTTGCCTCCTTTGTCAAAGACGAATTGACCATATAATGATGGGTTTATTTCTGGCTCTGTACTCTTCCATTGATCTATATGCCTGTTTTTGTACCAGTACCAAACTATTTTGATTACTATAGCTTTGTAGTATATCTTGAAATCTGGGATGGTGATACCTTCAGTTTTGTTCTTCTTGTTTAAGATTGCTTTGGCTATTTGGGGTCTTTAGTGGTTCAATACAAATTTTAGATTATTCCTTACAACTGTTTCTTTTTGTTTGTTTGTTTTAAGATTTTATTTATTTATTTATTTGACAGAGAGAGATCACAAGTAGGCAGAGAGGCAGGCAGAGAGAGGGGGAAGCAGGCTGCCTGCTGAGCAGAGAGCCCGATGCAGGGCTCGATCCCAGGACCCTGGGATCATGACCTGAGCTGAAGGCAGAGGCTTTAACCCACTGAGCCACCCAGGCACCCCCTACTTACAACTGTTTCTTAATAGATATTATAAAATAACTTTCCAAAGATAGCCAAAAGAATTATATAGAATTATATAATTGTATAGCTAAAAAAATTAAATAGTTTCTAGTTTCAGCTATATGCACCCATTCTGAGAAGTGAGTTGGTTACTACCTTCTGTTTTCACATGTTGGTTAGTAAAACTAAACCATGAAATATAACTATTATTCTACTTTCTTTGTATACCTGACTTATTAAGAAATTAATATAAGTCTGATAATTTTCGTTAGATCCATAAGCTGATGAGTTGCACATCTTTGGTTAGAAAAGTACAGGCAAAATGGGATATAGTAGGTGCAATGTATATTAGTTCCTTTTCTCCCTTTTTACCACCCACTCCTCAAATTTTGTAGCCAAGCATCTGCTGGTTTCTAATAATCAACTAATATGTTACTGACTTTCATATGTTGAACAGAATCTTAAGAGCTAACACTCTGCTTGCCACTCATAGGCACTTAATAAATATTTGTTTATTACATAAAGTGCCTTGCTTTTCTATAATAACTTATTTATGTAGAGCTAAAAGTACTCTATTAGAGGAGAATAAGACAACAATTTTAGATGTGTTGAGGTTAAGAAATAGTCTGAGAGTGTCCTTAAGCATTTGAAATTTATCAATCTAGAAATTAAAATGAAAGTCCTAAGAAGAAATGAGGTTTTTGAGAAAAAGAGAGTTTGCAGGGAATGAAGAAGAGTAGAGAAATAAGAAGACTTTCAGAGGTTGGAAAGAAATTAACAATAACTTGTAACAACAATGGTGCAAGATATAGAATCATCTAGTGTCATAGAGATCAATGTAGAAAGGAATTTTAAGAAGAGATACTTCAATCAATGATGTCAAATATTATGAGATAATAGTTTTTACAAGGAAGTCATGAAATTTCTTCTTTCCTTCAGTCTTATTCAGGCTCAGCTAGGATGCATTCCCGTACAAGACTTTGCTTTGACACAAGATACCTCAAAGATTTTCAGAAATGGCTCACGAATTACAAGATGTATGTTATAGGATTAATGGGTTTTCAGTATTTTTCTCAGTAAACTATTATACTAGATTTAACATTGGAAACTTCTTTTTAGGGTTGTCAGATTTTGTGGCTGTTCAAGAAAAGAAGTTTGCTGTACTGTTGAACAGTTTGATTTTAGCTAAGTGTTTTAGATGCAGACTTTGGGAAAACTCTCTACATGTATCCAAACAGCTGGAAAAAATTGGTAGGTACTGAATACAGGCAGACAGTTTGTCAATGTCTGCAGTTTATTTTGTTTTTCATTGTTGGGAAAATTATTCTATGGTATTTATAGACTTTCAGAAAAAATGTGTTTGTAGGCCTAAATAAAGTACTGAACTTCTCTTGATTTTCATTTTCTCCTGCTTGAAGGATTCTATTTGAAATCAGTTGGGAAATCTAATAAAAATGAATGCTCTTTTTTAAAAAAATATTTTTTAAAAATTTATTTGAGGGAAGGGGGAGACAGAGGAAAGAGAGGGAGAGAGCATGAGCAGGGAGGAGGAGCAGAGGGAGAAACAGACTCCCTACTGAGCAAGGAGCCCTGATGTGGGGCTCCATCCCAGGACCTTGCGACCATAATCTGAGCCAAAGGCAGATACTTAACCAACTGAGCCACTCAGGTACCCCCTACTAAAAATGAATACTTTTATTTTTAAATAAGTTCTCAAACCAAGAGTGAAATTTCATTTTAGTATTAGGTAACTATGTGTTGTTCTCTCTTCCACTTCTATGATTCTTTTGTTTTGATCTCAATGACAAGGTACAGAGCTAGCAATCCTGGCCATTCCTAATTCATTACAGAGAATTATGTCACTTATTTATATCTTAAATTTTTCTCTTTTTTTTTTTCAGTAACAGGACAGTATTCACACTCATCTTCATAGAGATTCTGTAGACAAAAGATTCTGCATAATCACTTCTTATCTATTGAGTTGTAGCTCAAGTTATGTACTGAAGAACTCTAGAGGATACCAGTTACAAAGACTGGGGTGTAACTAGGTATACTCTAGAGTTTTCCAATTTGGTGCCTTTGATTTTGTGATCCTACTCCTCCTTCTAAGAAGAGAATTATTACTCCATGACTAACAGCTTTGTTAGCTTTATAATTTTATATGCATTTGGGGGACATTAAAAAATATGTAACAGGTAAAAAAAATATGTAACAGGTTATTAGGGGTTGTCTCATTATTCCTTAGAACAAAGATCTCTAACTATTTTGTGAGGAAGTGCTTTATTATTTCCTTGAAGTTTGAAATCAGTGGGATAGTAGAGGACTGACCAGTCCTGGGAACTGGGGTGAAGATGGGGATTAGCTGATGGAAGAAAGTAAGGTCAAATTAGAGGAGGGGTTCTTGACATTAAGGCTCACTTTTCTACTGTAGTCCTAGCAAACCAGATGCTGTACCCATCTCACAAAGATGAGTTCTAAAGTGGGAAGGAGGTTCCATATAACAACATTTGGGAACTAACAACTTAGAGAAATTTTGAAATTAGATTAAATGATTAAGAAAATTTTCATTATATTTGAAAAAGTCTTTCTGACTTTCTAGAATATTGTCAATCAGGCATCATTTGCTTCTATCTTTTCCAAATTGTTGAACATAATGTGTTTTTTATACTAACTCAGTATGGCTGAAGAGAAGGAAGCAAAAATTGCCCAGCAAAATTCATACACTAGAAAATGGGAGAATCTAAATGAAGAAGAAAATATATATTCTTCCTGAGCAACAGGAAAAGAATGATGAATACAAATTGATTTTTCAACAATGTTTATAAAAAATTAAAATTCAGGAAAAGTTTCAAGGGAAAATGAACATGAAGGAATTATTAATACTAGGAGTTATATCTTAAGAATAAACAAGAGACATTTACAAGGATAGTTAAAGGTATGGAAGAAGAAATAGTGTAATAAATATCCCCACCAGTAATATATGTGCCCTAGGCAAGACGGTAATATTTTGGGATTTTATACTTCTGATAGTATTTCCTATTTTGGGGTTTGGTTAAATTCATTTGTGAGTGTAAGAATTTTAAATTCCAGTTTCCTGAAGCATAAAGAAACAGAGAAGGTGCAAAAATAACTTGAAGAACAAATTTAAAGTAAATGTGGCTAGAGAGTTGTCAGCAAGAGGAGAATGGTAGGAAATTAAATGGGACAGGTAAGACTGTGGTCAAGTCAGATAGGTGAGGGAGTTTGGTCATGGTAGGAAATTTTCACTTTATATAAAATGCAATGGAAAGGAATTGGAAATTTTAGAAGAGTAAAATTATCTGGATTCAGTACAGAAACAAAATTCTCTTTCTAAGGTGGAAATGCTCAGAGAGCCATAGCTTTATGAAGCAATATTCCCATCCATAATTCATGTTGTCTTTTCTTCAAACATGTTACTTGTTACTGTTAACATGTAACAGTAGGAATCACTTGGTACTTTCTCTGTGGATGGCATATGATAAAAATAAGTATTGAATCATCTTGTGAACCAAAGAGTTCCTCTCTCTTCTATAAAGCAAATACATGTTTTATTTCATTTTGAAAAAATAAATATAACAACTGAATAAATGTCACAGCCCAAATAATCCAACTGAAAACTTTTTTTAAAAACTTCAAAAATTAGTTATTAATCTGGATCTTTAAAACAAATTTTTTACTAATGTTGTTGAAAGTTAAGTATAGATTTAGTGTAAAATGGATTGTTTAAAAACTGCTATTTGATTAATTTTCCACAGGTATAACATTGTCAAATGCAATGGTAAATGCAGGTTTGACCTCCTTTAAAAAAATAGAAGAAACAGATGCAAGGGAACTTGAACTGGTATTTAATATTCACTTATTCCTAATGTTACCTGAATTTTATCTAAATTTTAAAGTCTACCTCTTATATCTTTTTTTCTTCTAAATAATTATTTTCCTTCTCATAGTCATAAGTATTTTAACTTAAGGTTTTGAGAATAAGCATTATTAAAACTATTGATACTAAAAAGTATTTGCTAAAAGAACTTCTAGTCTTGTGATAAGAATATAATGATATAAATCTTTTTAGATTTTAAATAGACACCCCCCTTTTGGAACACAAATAAAAGAAACAGTGATGTATCTACCAAAATATGATCTTGAAGTGGAACAGGTAAATTTATTTTTAAAGGTATTTTCATTGTCTTTTCAGGAATAAAGCTACCCATAGCTGACTTGGAGCTGAATAAGAGTAGTAAGGTTATTTTTAACACTTTTTATGCCTATTCTTTTTTTAAAGATTGCAAGATATAGTGACACCATGGCAGAAATATTAGTGACCATTACATTAAGAAATTTTGAACAGCTACAAATTAAAAGAACAGCACCAGATTCTCACTATGTTACCTTAATCATAGGTGATGCAGATAATCAGCTGGTTTTTAAGCACAGAATTATGTAAGTATATGATTCCCACTTGATTCTATTTCTAAGCATATACTATAAAAGAAAAATTCTGCTGAGAAAGAGTAACAAAATCACTGTGGGATTAATTAAATTACATTTTCCTTATGCTGTAATGGGGTAGTTTCTTGTCTGTTAAAGAAAGTATTAACATTGGGTCTGTTGTCAGTACTCAAATGAACAGTGTGAAATTTGTCACCATGGTTTGTTTTGTTTTGTTTGTTAACAAGTGAGTAAATGACCTTTAGGAGTAGCTATAGTCCACTGTTGTTGAAGTTTCTTATTTTTTGCTTTTCTCCAGTCATTCACAACCTTACTACCCTTTCATTATCTTCCTCCTGCTCCTTCAAGATATGTCTAATATTTCCAAAATAAAACCCAGCAAACTACTATAGCTCCATTGTAGGATCAGGCAACCAGATCAAATATATAAAGAAGGTACCTTCCCTTACACCTGGTTTTCTAGCCTGCCATTCTATTATTTTTACATCAGTCTTTTTTCTGATACTGTTATTTCTCCCAGATGCCCTAGGCAAACTCTATAAGGTTAGCAGTTATAGGTATAACTAATATTTTTTGAGCTCTTCATAGGTTCCAAAAATTTAATCTTTGTATAGACAGGTGCTATCATTATCTTAATAGAGGAAGAAATTGAGACAGAGAGTTTAATCAATTTGTCTAAGGTCATATAGATAGTTTATAGCAAAGTCTGGGTTTAAACCCAAGCAGTCTTACTCCAGAGCCTATACTCTTAATTGTATTACTTTACTTTTAAGTTCAGGTTTAGCAGTGACTCAGAAATGGGAATCTCCTCATTGTTGCCAGAGCACTGGAAGATATCTTCCTAAAATAATCTATGCAAGGTTCCTAAAGGGACTACAGTGCCTAATAGAATATCCCTTTCACTGTTAACTGCTTTACTGCAGCTAGCTATGACACATTTATAGAGAATATGTCATTGTACAAATCTTTGTTTTCTGTGATAAGTCTGAAGACAGTTTTGTATATATAAAGCTAAAATAAATTCAGTCACAAAATTGGTTGCTGGTTTGTGATGTTATTGGACACAGACTATTTTATATGAATTTTAAAGATACTATTCAAGTTCTCACAAATTCGTGTAATTTATATATAGCCATTTGAAAGTGGTAGTGATTTAGGGGCAAGCTCATGGGTTGTTGATATCAACTATGTATTCAGGTGGACCTGAAACGAAGCAATTTAACTTGGAATCAGCTGTTTGGCCAATGTGTAGTTAGAAAATTATGGTTGTGGTAGCCCCCATTGACACTCCATTTCTTCCTCCTCAGAATTTGTAGCAAGTAATTTTCAGTACTGACTTTAGTTTACTACCAGATAGGACCTATCTAAGCGTCAGTCTGCCCTTGATGATTAATATATTATTTCATTTAGTATTCCAATTACAATTTAAATGATGTTATTCTTTTTCAGGGATTCTGTTTTGCTAAAAGCTGGAAATTGGACTAAAAAGATTGATGTGAAGAGAGCTTTTAATTCTGAAGATCTTAGCATAAATCTAATTAGTTCTGAATATGGTAAGTTCATTGAAGTAATGAACACATAAATGTAAAGAATATGATAGCATTTAAAAATTTCCTTCATGCTGAAACAGAAAAGCAGTTTAAATGACATTGTGTAAAAATAATCTATTTAAATAATATGAATAATTTTAAAGGAAGTTTCATATATTTAGATAAGTAAAAGATAGCATGGACTAAGATAACAAAAATAAAATTGTATCTGTTCATTTGTAAGTATTTTATTTTCCAAGATAATAAAATTTCAATTGTTATAGGAACATTGATTTTTATTTTTATTATGATAAATGTATAAATTTTAACTTATTTTTAAATTTAATTTAATTTTTCAGTGTTCCAAGATTCATTGTTTATGCACCACACCCTGTGCTCCATGCAATACATGCCCTCCTTGATACCTACTACCAGGCTCACCTAACCCACCACCCCACTTAGCTTGTTATATTTTTTAACTCTTGGTTTTTTTAATGTATTTTTATTTCCTGGACTTGTTAGCTCTTTTATTTCAAAAGGTATAGAAATGTGAAAGATATGAAAACATAAATGATCTCATGGCAAGATTTATAGGACTTAAGTACTTGTATACTCTTTCCTTTTTCCAGTTGGACTCGATATCCAGCAGAAATTTACAGTATTTTACTTAGGACCAAAGAGGCTTGAAAATCAAATAGTTATGCAAAAAAAATCAGAAACAGAGATTTCCCATTCTAAACATTCAAATAGATCTACGATAGCAGGACCTAATAAAGGTAAATAGCTATATTTATTACTGTATGCATTAAAGCAAAGTTATAGCTAGGGAGGAGTATCAGTGTTATAGTACTGCTTCATTCAAGTTGTAGATACTTGGGAATTATATGTTTAAGCTTCATAATAATTACATTAATATATAGTAGGATTTCTTATAAGTAATATTTGTCAAATTGTGGTGGTATTTGGAGCACAAATTATTTGACTAGTTTTTTATATACAGTGCCCCTTTTTTTCTAAAGGCCATTGTTGGGGAAGAGTAAGTGATATATAAGACTTTATAGATTTGATGAGGTAAATCAGGTGATAGTGAACTTAAGAATTTTTTATTACAGAATATTTCAAAGATACACAAAACTGGACAGATCTGTATAATGAACCCTTATGTACTCATTACCTACCTTAAATAATGTTCAACTCATGGCTTATATTGTTTCATCTGTACATCTCTTCAGTTTTCCCCTTCTATATTTTAAAGAAAATCGTGTTAGATCCTTTGTAAATGTTTCAGTGTCTATTTGTATATGGTGAAGATTTTAGAAAAAACATAAATATATTACTCTTAAATATAAAAAGCTAATAGTAACTAATATCATCCAATACTGAGTTAATATTCAGATTGCTAATTACCTTATATGTAAGGGGAGTAACTAAGAGGTACTGAGGAATGTGAAAGCAGTAGCTCCTATCAAAGTAACCTAGACAGTTGGTTTTCTGAATTGGTAGTTATAATAAACAGTAACTTCAGTGAAAGAAGGCAGGAAGAGCACATCGAGAATTATTCTGTGAACCCATGAACATTCATCTCCCCCTCTTTAAAGAACATAGAGTAGGGTGCATGAGTGGCTCAGTTGATTAAGCATCTGTCTTTGGCTCAGGTTATGATCTCACATATGAGCCCACATCAGGGCTCCCTGCTTAGCAAGGAGTCTTCTCCCTCTCTGCCCATCTGCCTGCTTGTATCTCTCATGTGCTCTTTCTCTCAAATAAATAAGGTCTTTAAAAAAGGGGGGGGGGTGGCACCTGGGTGGCTCAGTGGGTTAAAGCCTCTACCTTCAGCTCCGATCATGATCTCAGGGTCCTCCCCACATCAGCTCTCTGCTCAGCGGGGAGTCCGCTTCCCCCTCTCTCTCTCTGCCTGCCCCTCTGCCTACTTGTGATCTCTCTCTCTCTATCAAATAAATAAATAAAAAATCTTTAAAAAATAAAAAATAAAATAAATTAAAAATACACAGAAGAGTTCCCATTTCTGGGTAAGATGCAGTAGTTTCTGGCAGGCCAGTGTACCCACAGTAACAACTATAAAGCCTACCTAAGTTATAAATATTATAATTTTTAGGACATCTGTGAAAGCAGACTAAAGGAACTAAAATTCCAGAGGGATAACCATTTCAGGGCTGAGGAGTCAAGGACCTGTAGGCTCTTAATTAAAAGCCTAAGTATGCTATGCTCTCAAAAGGGGTTTATGTGATCAGCCACTCACCATCTTTGCCTAACACAGGAAAAAGGAAACCTTCTTTGGTGTAATATAATTTGGAATTTACAGATACAATGTTTGCCATATAATAAAAACTGAGAACACATTCACAGAGGCAAGACCATATGACTTATAATTAACAGTATAAAGGAAGTGAAGTGCTCTGTAGATGATTCAAAGAAGAGAGCTAGCATTTAAAGATTCTAAAATAACTATGATTAGTATTTTCAAAAAATAAAGGAAAAAAAATAAATGTATGAAAGGCTGAGAAGTTTCACCAGAAAATTATAATCCAGACAGAGATTTAAATGGACTTTCCTGAATTGAAAAATACATTATCTGAAGTGAAAAACTTATTGGTAGGTTTAATAATGGATTGGAGGGGCACCTGGGTGGCTCAGTGGGTAAGCCTCTGCCTTCAGCTCAGGTCATGATCTCAGGGTCCTCGGATCAAGCCCCGCATCAGGCTCTCTGCTTGGCAGGGAGCCTGCTTCCCCTTCTCTCTCTCTGCTACTTGTGATCTATTTCTCTGTCAAATAAATAAATAAAATCTTAAAAAAAAAAATTATGGATTGGATATAGCCAAACTCAGGATCTGTGAACTGTTAGACATAACAAGAAAAAATATTCAAATTAAAGCCCAGAGATAAGAGAATGGAAAGAACGCAAAAAAGCATAATTCTCAAAAAGTTCTAAAATATGCATAATTAAAATCTCTGAAGCAGAGAAGGAAAGAATGGGGCAAATGTAATATTCAGAGACAATGGCTGAGAACATTCCAAAATAATGAAAGACATCAACTCATAGATTCAGAATTTTAACAAACCCTAGGAGGTAAATGCACAGAAAACCACAACTGGGCACATTGTAACAAAGCTGCTGAAAATCTTAAACGCAGACATGGAAAAATGAAATATTACCTTCAAAGGAGGAACAGTGAAACTGACAGCTGATTTATCAACTGTGATGATAAAAACAGAAGATAATGGACCAACAGCTTCAAAATGCTTTAAAATGATGCTAACTTGGATTTTTGTGCCCAGTGAAAGTATCTTTAAAAATAAAAGTGAAATAGAGACATTTTGAGGAAAAACAAAACAAAACAAAACAAAAAAAACCTGAAGCACTCCAACACAATTACTAAATTTATTGGCCTGCAATAAAAGAGATACTAAAGGGAGTTCCTTAAAGGAAAATGACCACAGATGAAGGTGTAGAAATGCTGGAGAGAATGAAAAACAGTAGAAAGGGCAAATAAAATGGCTAAATTTACTGTTGTAAATTGACTTGACTAAATTGGCTATTGTACAGCAGTAATTGAAATGACTTGTAGAGTTTTAAATATATGTAGAACTAAAATCAGAAATGCTCTTACCTCAGGACTATGACACATCAAATATAAAGAATATAGAAAGAAATAATAAAGAGAAAAGCAAATGAAATATAGAATGTAATGTACAACAGAAAAATCAACAAAGCTAAGATTTGGTTCTTTGAAATGATTGATAAATTTAAGAAGCCCTTATCAAGACTGATAAAGAGATAAATACAAATTAACAATATTAGGAATGAAAAAGGGGATACCACTACAGACAGCAAAAAGATAAAGCTATTGTGAATGATTTTATATCAATAAATTTGACATAATTTGAAAATTTTAATGGTCTGATACTAGTAATGAAATTGAAGCAATTAAAAATCTTTCCACAAAGAAATCCAGAGTGTCAGGTGATTTCACTGGTGAATCTCCCCAAACATTTAGGAAAAAATAGTAGCAAACTTACCCAAACTTTTTCAGAGAATAGAAAAAGAAAAAATAGTTTCTAATGCTGTAATTTTTTTGAACAGAGCCAACTCGGGGATCTTGATTTCAAAACCTGACAAGGACATTAATAGAAAGGGAAATTATTCACCAGTGTATATCATGGAAATAGATCCAGAAGTTCATAACGAAATATTAGCAAGTAGAATCCAGCCATATATTTAAAAGGCATACTACAGTACAATTAAGTATGGCTTATTCCATGTATGTAAGAGTGCCTTAGCATTCAAAACAATATATTTCTCTACATTAACAGAAAAAAAAAAACCACCCATGTGATCCTCTTGATAGAGGTCAAAGAAATTTGACAAAAATTCAATGCTCGTTTTTTATTAAAAAATAGATATAACAAATGTGCACAGTGGTGAAATAGTTTAAAAACTTTCCTATTTAGATGGAGAATGATACAAGAATGTTCTCTATTACTATATCTGTTTAACATTATGCCAGAAGTCCTAGTCAGTGCAGTTATATAATAAAAAGAAATAAAAGTGATAAGGAGTAGGAAGAAAGAAATAAGCTGTTGTTACTTGAAGGCAACATGATTATAGGGACACCTGAGTGACTCAGTCAGGTAAGTATCTGCCTTCTGTTCAGGTCATAATCCCAGGGTCCTGGGATCAAGTCCACATCAGGCTCCTTAATCAGCGGGGAGCCTGCTTCTCCCTCTCCATCTGCCTCCCTTTCCTCCTGCTTATGCTCGTTCTCTCTCTCTCTCTCTCTCCGTGTTAAATAAATAAGTAAAAATCGAAAAAAAAAGAAAGATGATTATATACCTAGAAAATCCAAAAGACTGTAAACACATTGTTAGAATTAATATATAAAATTGGAAATATCACTGGATACAGAGTCAATATAAAAAAAACTACAATAGCACTAAAAAGAATAGAGTATTTAAGAATACATTTAATAAAATTAGTGCAAGATTTGAACACAGGAAATTACAAAACACCACTGGGAGAAATTAAAGAAGACCTAAATAAATGGAAAGATATCCTATGTCCATGGATTGGAAGTCTTCATATTGTTAAGGTGGCAAAATTTTCCAAATCAATCCACAGCTAGCAAAATCCTAGCTCTGTTTTTGGCAGAAATTCACAAGCTGCTTTTAAAATTCATATGGGAAGAGGGAGAGAGGTGGTGGAAGAGTAGGGAACCTTGTTTCATCTGGTCCCTTGAATTTAGCTAGATAACTATCATACCATTCTGAACACCTATAAATTCAGCCTGAGATGTAAGAAAAGAATTGCTGGGATTCTACAAATAGAAAAGCAACCAAAAAACTATCTTTTTGCAAGGTAAGCTGAGAAGTGAATCCAAGGGGATTTATCAGGAGATAAATGGGAGGGAGAGGCAGCCTCCATATGCCAGCTACTGGAAAGTGATATAGCCCCAGAGCACAAAATCAGAATCTAGAAGTCTGCTCTAGTAAGAGATGTCCTTGCCTGATAGGTGCTCATGTGGTGAAGTGGGGCAGAATTCTAGGTGGGACAGTGTCGTCTCAGGATTCTCTGGCTCACAGAAAGAATGGGGGTGCCTGAGCCAGCAGAGTTCCCAAGCATTGGAGTGGGGAAATTGATTACAACCAGTGAGCCCAGGAGGGGGCTTTCAGTTCTGTTTGTCATAAACCATGAACCACAGCACACAAGGGCAGAAATGTTGTGACCCTCTGCCTTCCCTGGGAGGATCAGTACAGGTTCAGGCTGCAGGAGTCTGCAGAGTTTGGCACACACAAAAGTGAAGACTGCTTATCCCTGAGGGTTTACTGAAGAGAGGGAGCTGTGATCTTTCAGCTCTGGGGCTGGAGATCAGGGCCCAGCCACTTTTATTTTCATCCTCTAAAGAGGTGTAGAAAGCCTTCAGGAAACAAAGTTACATAGATAACCAGAAGCAGCTTTTACTGAGCCTGGACCCCTGGCAAAGGCGGTGCAACTCCACCCAGGCAAAGATACCTAAGAATTAGTGCAGCAGGCCCTTCCTCCAGAAGACCAGCTGGAACATCAGGCCAACACCAAGTTTACAGAGCACACAGGACTGCAAAAGTCCAGTGATGGGGGAAATTAGTATATAGAGTTTGAGGTTTTTTTTTCTCATGGTTCATTTATCTTTCAGTTTATAATTTTCTTTTTTTCTTTTTCAACTAGTTTCTTATTTTATCAACTCTTTGTTTTGAAGTCTTTTTTAACTTTGATTTTTACATTTACATATTATAGATGTAGTCTTCATTTTTGGCTTCCTTTCACTGATTGAGATAGATATATATATATTTTTTTGCCTTTTTTTTTTTAAAGATTTTATTTATTTATTTGACAGACAGAGATCTCAAGTAGGCAGAGAGGCAGGCAGAGAGAGAGGAGGAGGCAGGCTCCCTGCTGAGCGGAGAGCCTGATGCGGGGCTTGATCCCAGGACCCTGGGATCATGACCTGAGCCGAAGGCAGAGGCTTTAACCCACTGAGCCACCCAGGCGCCCCCTTTTTTTGCTTTCTTTACAATTTTGGGATTTAGTGTCTTCTAACAAACAGACCAAAATACACCCAGGACCAAGTGGATCATCCTGTTTGTCCACTTGGGAGATTATATCCCCCCCTTTTTTAAAAAAGATTTTTATTTGTTTGACAGACAGAGATCACAAGCAGGCAGAGAGGCAGGCGGGGGGGGGGGGGACGAGGGGGGAAAGCAGGCTCCCTGCTGAACAGAGAGCCCGATGAGGGGCTCAATCCCAGGACCCTGGGATCATGACCTGAGCTGAAGGGAGAGGCTTTAACCCACTGAGCCACCCAGGCACCCTATCTCCCTCCCCTTTATTTATTTTTTTTTCTCTTCTTTTTTGATTTCTGACCTCTTTGGATTTGCCTAGTGTATATTTTGCTTGGGTTGTGGTTGATATTTTTAATTTTATTTTCTCATTTGTCCATTCTCCTCTGGGCACATGACTAGGAGGAGGAATTCACAGCTAAAGAAAGAACCAGTGGTAATACTCTCTGCCATAGATCTAATCAATATGGATATAAGTAAAATGTCAGAGCTGGAATTCAGGATAAAAATTATAAACTTACTAGTTGAGCTTGAAAAAAGTATAAAAGACATTAGAGAATCTCTTAGTACAGATATAAAATCTGATCAGGCCAAAACTAAAAATGCTTTAACTGAGATGCAGACTAAATTGGATGCTCTAACAACTAGGGTCAATGAGGCAGAAGAGAGAATGACATAGAAGACAAGTTTATGGAAGGGAAAGAAGCTGAAGAAAACAGAGGGAAACAACTAATGGACTGTGAGGGGGGTCTTTGAGAAATCAGTGAAATCATAAAGCAAAACATTAGGATTACTGGGGTCCCAGAGGAAGAAGAAAGAGTGACAGAGGGAGAAGGTATATTTGAGCAAATCCTAGATGAGAACATCGCTAAGCTGGGGAAGGAAACAGGCATTCAAGTCCATGAGATAGAGAGGACTCCCCTCAAAATCATTAAAAATAGATCAACACCCTGACATATATAATAGTGAAGCTTGCAAATTCCAGAGGTAAAGTCCTGAAAGCAGCTCAAGACAAGAGGTTCTTAACCTGCAGGGATAGGAACATTAGGCTGGCAGGCCAGAAAGGGTTGGCATGATATATTGAGGGTACTAAATGAGAAAAACATGCAGCTAAGAATACTTTATCCAGCAAGGGTGTAATTTAGAATGGAAGGAGAGATAAAGAACTTCCAGGACAAACAGAAACTAAAAAAATTTGTGATCACTAAACCAGTCCTGCAAAAAATATTAAAGGGGATCCTTGAAGTGAAGAGAGAACCCAAAAGTGACATTGACCAGAAAGAAACAGAGACAATCTACAGAAACAGGGACTTTACAGGTAATGCAATGGCACTAAATTCATATTTTCATATTTTTCAGTAGTTACTTTGAATGCAAATGGGCTAAATGCTCTAATCAAAAGATACAGGGTATCAGATTGGATAAAAAAGCAAGACCCTTCCACATCTATCTACAAGAGACTCATTTTAGACCTAAAGACACCTCCAGACTGGAAGTGAGGGAGTGGAGAAATATTTATCATGCTAATAGACATCAAAAGAAAGCTGGGGTAGCAGTCTTCATATTAGACAAATTAGATATTAAACCAAAAACTGTAGTAAGGGATGAAGAGGGACATTATATCATACTCAAAGGGTCCATCCAAAAAAAACGATCTAATAATTATAAAGTTATGGTCCTAAGTTGGGAGCAGCCAATTATATAAACCAATTAATAACCAACTTAAAGAAGCACATCAGTAATAATACAGTAATAGTAGAGGACTTCAACACCCCACTCACAGTAATGGACAGATCATCTCAGCAGAAGATCAACAAGGAAACAAGGGCTTTGAGTGACACACTGGACCAGATGGACTTCACAGATATATTCCATCTTAAAACAACAATACACATTTCTTCTCAAGTGCACATGGAATATTCTCCAGAATAGATCGCATACTGGGTCATAAATCAGGTCTCAGTGGTACCAGAAGTTGGGATCATTCCCTGCATATTTTCAGAGCACAATGCTTTGAAACTTGAACTTAATCACAAGAGGAAATTTGTCAGTAATTTAAACACTTGGAAGTTAAAGAGCATCCTACTAAAGAATGAATTGGTCAACCAGGAAATTAAGAAGAATTTTTAAAATTCATGGAAACAAAGGAAAATGAAAAAATAATATTTCAATGCCTTTGGGATATAACAAAGGCAGTCCTAAGAGAGATCTTAGAAATACAAGCCTTGTGGTACCTGGGTGGCTCAGTGGGTTAAAGCCTCTGCCTTCGGCTCAGGTCATGATCCCAGGGTCCTGGGATCAAGCCCCGCATCAGGCTCCCCCCTCTCTCTTTGCTGCCTCTCTGCCTACTTGTGATTTCTGACTATCAAATAAATAAAATCTTTAAAAAAAAAAAAAAGAAATACAAGCCTTTTTCAAAAAATTTAAAAAGCCTCAAATACACAAGCTAACCTTACACCTAAAGGGGCTGGAGAAAGAACAGCAAACAAAGCCTAAACCAAGCAGAAGAAGAGAAGTAATACATTAGCGTAGAAATCAATGAAATAGAAACCAAAAGAGCAGTAGAACATGAAACTAGAAGCAGGCTCTTTGAAGGAATTGATAAGATCGGTAAACCCGTATCTAGACTTATCAAAAAGAAAAGGGAAAGGACCCAAATTAATAAAATCATGAATGAAAGAGGAGAGATCACGACCAACACCAAAGACATACAAACAATTTGAAGAACATTTTATGAGCTACTATATGCCAACAAATCAGGCGGATGCATTCCTGGAAACTTATAAACTACCAAAACTGAAACAGGAAGAAATAGAAAACCTGAACAGACCCATAACCAGTAAGGAAATTGAAGCAATCATCAAAAATTTCACAACAAACAAGAGTCCAGGGCTAGATGGCTTCCCAGGGAATTCTACCAAAGATTAAAAGAGGAAGCTGTTTCAAAAAAATAGAAAGGGATAAAAACTTCCAAACTCATATAAGACTGACATTAGCTTTTTTTTTTTTTTTTTGAAATTTTAGGCCAGCATTACCTTGATCCCCAAACCAGACAAAAAGCCCACCAAAAAGGAGAATTACAGGCCAATATCCCTAAAGAACATGGGTGCAAAAATTTTCACCAAGATACTAGCCAGTAGGATCCAATAGTATATTAAAAGGATTATTTACCACAACTAAGTGGGATTTATTTCTGGGCTGCAAGGATGATTCCACATTCACAAATCAATGAGCATGATACATCATATTAATAATAATAATGATAATAAAAGGACAAGAACTATATGATCCTCTCAATTGATGCAGAAAAAACATTTGACAAAATACAACATCCTTTCTTGATTGAGATTCTCCACAGTGTAGGGATAGAGGGAACATACTTCAATATCATGAAAGCCATATACAAAAAGCCCACAACAATTAACATTCTCAGTGGGAAAAAACTGAGAGCTTTTCACCTAAGGTCAGGAACATGGCAGGGCTACCCACTCTCACCACTGTTGTTCAACATACAGTACCAGCCTCAGCACTCAGATAACAAAAAGAAGTAAAAGGCATTCAAGTTGGCAAAGAAGTCAAATTCTCTTTGCGGGTGACATGATAATTTATGTGGAAAACCCAAAAGACTCCACCCCAAAATTGCTAGAACTCATACAGGAATTCAGCAATGTGGCAGGATATAAAATCAATGCACAGAAATCAGTTGCATTTCTATACACTAACAATGAGACAGAAGGAAGTAAAATTAAGGAATAAATCCCATGTACAATTGCACCAAAAATTAATGACAGGAAACAACAAATTTTGGCGAGGATGTGTAAAAAGGGAAACCCTCTTACGCTGTTGGTGAGAATGCAAGCTGGTACAACCACTCTGGAAAACGGTATGGAGGTTCCTCAATAAGTTAAAAATAGAGCTACCCAAAGATCCAGCAATTGCACTACTGTGTAATTTACTCCAAAGATGTGCACCCCAGTGTTCACAGCAACAATGTCCACAATAGCTGAACTGTGGAAAGAACCAAGGTGTCCATCGACAGATGAATGGATAAAGAAGAAATGAATGGATAAAGAAAGAAATATATATATATACACACACACACATATATATATATACACACACACAATGGAATGTATATATATTCCATAGTATATGTGTGTGCTTGCATGTAAAAAATACATATTTTTACATGTCTATATGCATATAATATATATTTTTTACATGCATGTACACACACATATACATTGGAATATTATTCAGCCATCAGAAAGGACGAATAGTTACCATATACATCAACATAGATGGAACTGGAGGGTATTACACTGAGCAAAATAGGTCAGTCAAAGAAAGACAATTATTGTATGGTTTCACTCATATGTGGATATAAGAAAGCACAGAGGATCATAGGGGAAGGGAGAGAAAACTGAATGGGAAGTCATCAGAGAGGGAGAAAAACCCGAGAGACTCTTAACTATAGGAAACAAACTGAGTGTTGCTGGAGGGAAGGTGGTTGGGGGGATATAGTAATGAGGTGATAGGCATTAAAGAGAGCACATGGCGTGATGAGCACCAGTTGTTATAAGCAACTGATTGAACACTACATCTGAAACTAGTGATGTGCTATATGTTGGCTAACTGAATTTAAATAAATAAATAAATAGAATTCATATGGGAATGTAAGGTATCCGAATTAGCCAATCAGTCTTGGGTGGGGGGAAGGAACAAAGATAGAGGTCTCACAATTCCTGATTTCAAAACTTATTACAAAGCCACAGTAGTCAAGACAATATGGTACTGGCATAATAATAGCCATATAGATCAACAGAATATATTTGAGAGTACAGAAATAAACCCATACATCTGTGGTCAGTTGATTTCCAACAAAGTTGTCGAAACAGTTCAGTGGGAGAAAGAATAGCCTTTCAACAAATAGAGCTGGACAACTGAATAGTCAGTTGAGTTAATTATATCATAATTACTTCATACCATGTATGGTATTACTTCATACCATAAATACTTCATACTGTAAGTAAAAATTAACTCAGAATGCGTTAAGACCTAAAAGTAAGAGTTAAACTGTAATACTCTTAGAAGAAAACATGGGTTTATATCTTCATGACCTTGGATTAGCAATGGTTTCTTAGGTATGACACCTAAAGCTCAAGCAACTAAAAAAAGATGAATTGGACTTCATTAGGATTAAAAACTTCTGGGGGCACCTGGATGGCTCAGTTGGTTAAGCATCTGCCTTCAGCTCAGGTCATGATCCTGGGATCCTGGAATCGAGTCTTGCATCTGGCTGATGCTTTTCCCTCTGCCTGCCTCTCCCCCTGCTTGTGCAGGCGCGTGCTCTCTCTCTTTCTCTCTGACAAATAAGTAAAGTTTTTTTTAGAAAAAGATTAAAAACCTTGGTGCTTCAAATAACACTATCAAGAAAGTGGAAAGAACAACCCAAAGAATGAGAGAAAATATTTGCAAATCACATATCTGATAAAGGACTAGTATCTGGTATACACAAAGATGTCTTGCAACTCAACAATGAAAACGCAAGGAACCAAATTCAAACTGGTCAAATGATATGAATAGACATTTTTGCAAGGAAGAGCTACAAATGAACAATACAAACATGAAAAGTTGTTCAACATCATTAGTCAAGATGAAAATGCAAATTAAAACCACAGTGTGACACTACTTCCCACTCACTTTCGTCAAAAAGATGGACAATAGTAAATGTTGGTGAGGATATAGAGACATTGAAACCCTCATAGCACTGCTATGGGAATGTGAAATTGTGCAACTGCTTTGGAAAACAGTTGGCAGTCCTCAAGAAGTTAAGCATAGAATTATCATGTGGCCCAGCAGTTCCTTTTCTGTGTTT
This sequence comes from Meles meles, assembly GCF_922984935.1. Taxonomy (NCBI): domain Eukaryota; kingdom Metazoa; phylum Chordata; class Mammalia; order Carnivora; family Mustelidae; genus Meles; species Meles meles. Next base: position 138,948,239 of record NC_060066.1, read on the forward strand.
ATATCCAAAAGAATTGAAAACATATAAAACATATAAAAACTAGCATGTGAATATTTATAGCATCATTATTCATAATAGCCAAAAAATAGAAACAACTGAAATGTTTACCAACTTAAGGAATGGATAAGTAAAATGTAGTGTAACCATATAATGGAATATTCAGCCATAAAGAATAAACTACTGATACATGGATAAACCCTGAAAAGATTATACTAATGAGAGAAGCCTTTCACAAAAGGTCAGATAGGTTCCATTTATATGGGAAGTGTAGAACAGGCAAATTTATAGAGATAGAAAGTTGATTAGTTGTTGCAGAGGCTGGGTGTGGGAAGAAATAAGGAGTAACTACTAATAGGTATGTGATTTTTTTTTTTAAGGTGACAATGTTCTGGACTTAGATACAGTGATGGTTACACAACCTTGGGAATATACTAAAAACCTACCAAACTGTACACTTTAAAAGAGTAGATTTTATGGTGTGAATTATATTTCAACTAAAAAATTTGAAAAACAATAGTATTACTATATGCCAGCAAACAAAAAAGAGATAGAAATCATCATTTTTTTAAATGCCATTTATAGTAGCATCAGAAATCAGTTTAAAAAAGACAATTTAGAATTAGAGCTGCATGAATATAATATAAACTCAGAGCCATCAGCTGACCATCCTTTACCACATGCAGAAAGGATCACAGAGAGCTGGGTTTTGAAACAGAAAACTAAAGCAGAGATACAGAGAGGTGCAAAGGTGAGAATGCCAGAGCTGGGATTCTGATGACTTCCTGTTTCTTGGTTTTAGTCCCTTCTGATGCCTCGCTGAATTGTTGCTTTGGATTCTGTGACATATCTGTGTTCATGTAACACATTTCCCCCACTCACCAGCTCTTTTTGTTTAAAGAAGTTTGAATTGTTTGTTACTTAAAATTGTAATGAGAAGTTGGAATGTTTACTATACTTCCTGCTAGCATGAACCTTCTATAAGGGCAAAAGTTCCCTATGTATTTTGCACAATCCTTGAAAATGGGTAAAAGATGCTTCCTATCAAACAAATAATATTTTATTACACTAGCACACACACAAACACACACACACACACACACACACACACGCCCTTCACATACACCTACAACCATCCCAAATCTTTTTTTTCCAAATTTTTATTTAAATTCTACTTAGTTAACATACAGTGCAGTATTGGTTTCAGGAGTAGACTTCAATGATTCATCACTTACATACAATACACAGTGCTCATCATAACAAGTGCCCTCCTTACTACCCATCACCCATGTAGCCCATCTTCCCCCACTTCCCTCCATCAACCCTCAGTTCTCTATCATTAAGAGTCTCGTTTGGTTTGTTTCCCTCTCTCTTTTTTCCCACCCTTCCCATATGTTCATCTCTTTCATTCTCAAATTCCACATAGGAGTAAAATTATATGGTATTTGTCTTTCTCTGGCTAACTTATTTCTCTTAGCATAATGCACTGTAGCTCCACCCACATCTTTGCAAATGACAGGGTTTCATTGTTTTTGATGGCTGAGTCATATTTCATTGTGTGTGTTTGTGTGTGTGTGTATACATACATATACCACATCTTCCTTGTCTATTCATCAGTCGATGGACATTGGGACACTTTCTAGATTCTGGCTATTCTTGATAATGCTGCTATAAACATTGGGATGCATGTACTCCTTCAAATCTGTATTTTTCAACCATCTCAAATCTTAAGAATATTCCAGTTATATAATTCAGTTCTTATATGCAAATTCTTATATCCCCAAATAAAGATACATACTTACACCTTTAAATATAACATACATATCATATCTGCACTTTTCTCAATATGTGACACAATGAAGGGGTCATAGATTTACCCTACTAAGAGTGTAACAACAAAATTTGACTTTTTCAAAACAATCTAAATTTCAATTTTTCTGACTTCCTGTCAGACCATGTTATTAAATGATACAGACTAATATTCAGTTCAGAGACTATAGTTGCTAAATAATTGTTTCTAAATGTGCTTGAAAGTTCAACACAGACTTTAGTATTATAATATCAAATTATGGGGCCATATATAAAAACAAAAGTATGCACCTTAATTTACATAATATAACTAAAAATTATTTTCATGCTTCCTGTGTTTGAAAACATTCTTTTAGCAGTAGTATCTCATCTATATAGTCCAATAGATAACATTTTGTAAAATTTAAGGAAAAAATGTTTTTGCTATTTTTAAGATATGACAATGTGAAAAATATACTTTTTTGACTGTAAAGTATTTAAAATTTTTTCAGGCCTATTCTTAATATATAAGATTTGGACATTTAAACTTTTGATCCTTTAAATAGATTCTCAGTAAGAGGTATGGACTTTGTTTAATTTGAAGAAAATTGATTTGACATTAGTAAATTCATTTTCATTTGCTATGCCATTCTGAGTTGAAAATCTAAAATATTTGAAAAAAATGAAAGGATAAAAGAAATGCCTGAGCACTGTGGACTCCAATTCATTAGTGTTACCTTTTTCTTGATAAATAATTAACAAAATGATAGTATATTTGACAAAAAGTTCAGAGAGGATGCTCTCTCATTTAAAGTCATAAAGTGCATAAATCTGATTAACATAAATCAGGAACTGCAGAAGTCAAAGTAATATTCTTTTAGAAATATTAATCCCAGGGGTGCCAGGGTGGCTCAGTCACTTAACCTGTCTGACTCTTGATTTTGGCTCAGGTCATGATCTTGGGGTTGTGGTGTCAAGCCCCAGAGTCGGGCTCCCCCTTCAGCAGGGAGTCTACTGGAGAGTCTCACTTTCCCTCTCCATCTCCCTCTCCTCCTCTCTAAAATAAAGAAATAAATCTTAAAAAAAAAAAAAATATATTAACTCCGTAGCCTATACAGAGACCAATTACTTAAACTTATAATTAGGATGCAAGGCTAAGTGTGTCAGGCGTTATGTACCTACTACTATCAATTTTTCTTTGATTTTTTTTAAAGATTTTATTTATTTGACACAGAGAGACAGCGAGAGCAGAAACATAAGCAGGGAGAGTGGGAGAGGGAAAACAGGCTTTCCACCCAGCAGGGATCCCAGAACCCTGGGATCCTGACCTGAGCCAAAGGCAGGTGCTTAACCATCTGAGCCACCCAGGCATCCTCTTTGATTTTTTTTAAAACAACTAACCCTTGCCCCAGCAGCCATTACTGACCCTATTAATTTTAAATATTTTCCTTAAATATAATTCTAGTTGACATTAATAAATTTATTTTACTTTAAATAATTAGAATTGGAGGCTTTAAAAACATACAAATCTATATGTGACAGAACTATGAAAATATATGCCTTTCAGATTATTATAATAATGGGAATATGGGATTTATTAACTTTAAATTATACCTAAGAGTACAGCTTAGGTCAATTTTCTTTGAGAACCTAATTTTTCTAATTATCAATCTCTGTAATCTTATATTTGTTAATAAGACAAAATCAGACAATTATCAGGATATGGGTAGTGGTGTAGGGATGGGGGAGCACTAATAAATACCATTTCTAACAGAGAAAGTTTTTGTCACTTAGGTAATTAATATCCATTTGCTAATATTCTATAAACAAACTTGTATACAGTCTTCATTCCCAACAAGACTTGCCAACTCTGCCTTGAAATTTGCAAGTGTCTCCAGAATCTTTAAAATTCAACTGCCAAATGGTAGGTAGTTTTCAACCACTGGGAATAAACGTGTATAGTCATTGGACACCATCTTGTGGTGATGTTTAGAAATGCATCTATTAGGAGTTGGATTAAGGAACAAAGCAATTCCTTATTCCTTACTGCAAAACAACACCTGCAAGGCTTTTCTTCCTGACTTCCCACCCCCCAAATCCTTTGATTTCTTCCCTAAATAAATTAAATGCATTATTTGAGGGAGACAAGGTGATTGAGAGATCAGGCTCTGGAATTAGACTACCTTAGCTAGAATCTCAGATTTGCTGGTTTTTATCTAGATAGTCTTGAGTCTCTGGAATTAGATAGGGAGACAGAAAATAAAAGAGATAAAGGGAAATCTAGGAGTTTGGTAGCTGACTAATAAATGTTCCAGAAAGAGACAACAAACAAATCAGAAGAAATAATTTAAGAAAATTTTCTACACTTGGAGATACAGATCTGCATATCAAAAAGGCTTAGTCAACACTAGTTAGGATGAATGAAAGAATATCTACAAAGAAGGAATAATTGTAACATTTCAGAACATCATGCATAAAGAGAAAATCATAAACACTTTCAAGGAACAAGAATTGAAATTTTGTTCATCTTTATCAGCAGCACTGGATAGTAGAAGACAGTAGACTTAAAAGTCCAGGGGAAAATGATTTTCAACCCTGTGTTCTATACCCAGCCAAACTATTAAGTGTGAAAGTAAAGTAATCTTAATACATCCAAGGATTTAGAAAGTTGAACTCACACACAGCTTTTCTGAAGCAGTTGCTTGAGTATGAGCACAATATAACAAAGCAGTTAACTGAAAAAGAAGTCAAAGAATCCAAGAATAGTGAATTCACTCAAGAAGTTTAATGAAAGGAAGTTCCGGATGACAGTTGTAGGACAGGCCTACAATATGTTAGGAGGAGGATGGAGGGTTCAAGAAAGGTGGTAGCTATGAAGGGGGAATAAATAGGTGGTGTCTCCATGTATTTATTTTTGTCTCTGAAATATTGAATACAGTTAAAGAAATTTAAGACTAAAAGGAAGCCAGTAAAACTTCAGGGAAAACAATACAGCTGCTCAAGAAAGAAAAGTGCTTCACTTGATTCAGTATTAAAGATATTTTTTTCTTTCTGTCTAGCTCTCAAATCAGCCCATTCTCTGACTCTAGTAGTATCATCACTCTAGACTGAATTACCATCATTTTTTTGCCTAGACTCCTATGGTAGCCTTTTTTTCAAACTGTGAATTTAATTATGTTCCTTCCTTGATTAAATCACTATAGTGTCTCCTCCTAGGCCTTAGAATAAAAGATCCAATCATTAACATCCCTACTAGGTCACATGGTCAGTCAGTTCCTAAGGAGCAGTGGGATGGCAGTTGCTATGTAGTCTTGTCTCAGCTCCATAGAATTGGCTGGTAAGGACACTAGAGACCTAAATGGACCTAGACAGTTTATTACTTACGTAGACAGCAAAATAAGATCAACATGTTGTCAGTTGCTTGCATTCCAAATCCCACAGGATAACACAAATGGTGGATTGCTTTGTTTTTGAGGCATCAACTATAGGCTGCAGTTAAGTGGTTTCATAGCCTGCATCTGTACCTTGAAAGAGGCAAGGTGAAAGTGTCTTACCGGAACCAGAGGCAGATGAGAAACTGGTTCATGGCAGTATCATGCAAGCTAAGGAGGCAGATGAGAAATGTCTTTTAGCACCACCTCACAAGACGGACTATCTTGACGTGTCCCAAAGAGGTTCAGAGGGCATTCTGTAAATAGTTAAGTCTTGGATATGGCCTACATAGAGACATGGAATTACCAGGGTTCCATGGTGGAGCCATTCTACAAATATAGCCTGACTATTCTCTACTAATCTCATCTTGTGTGCTGTCTCTTACTTGCTGAGTATTAGTCACACTGACCTTCTTTCAATTTCTCCTATATGCCATGGTTTCCCTTATAGAGCTTTTGCGTTTGCCATGCTCTTTCTCCTGCCTCCTTGCCTTCTTAATTCCCATTCTTTCTTTTGTCCTCAACTCAGTTGTTACTTCTTAGGGAAGCCTTCCAAGACATTCCTACCTAGGATGGTGCCTCCAATTATCATATAGCATTGTGTTCCTCTCCTTCATAGGATTCTAAACAGCTTTAATTTTATAGTTACTTGTATAATCCTTAAGTAATAATAGAGATAATACATGCTCTAATATATTAGTTTATCACTTAATTTAGAAATGCCTTCACGTACTTAATTTCATTTTATCTTTTCATCTCTATGAGGTGAACAAAACAGGTATTGTTTTTAATGTTGTTTTTTTTTTTTTTTTTTTTTTTTTACAGATAAGAGCCCATATTAAAACTTATGTTTTCTTATTTTAGTTTAAGGTGCCCTGTACCTCACCATGTGTTTCTCATGTGAATATATAAGGCAACATGCAGTGAGTAAAGAGGGACAAAGAAAATGCCATAGGGGCTCAAAGAAGAGAAAAATCACTTTAGATGATTTTTAGATGATTTTAGATGGGGTGATAAGAATAGATATCCATGGTAGAGGTATCATTTAAGTTGGTCTTGAAAGTTGATAAGCTTCTGATAGACAAAGAAGTGAGCAGCTTCTAAGACAAGAGGTAATATCAAAGGTATAATCATAGAATGTCTTGAGACAATTTGAATAATGGCAACCAAATATGTTTTGATGAATTAGGATTAATATTTAGGGTACCAGAAAGGGAGGCTAGAATTACACTGTGGAGGACTTTAAATATGGAATTAATTTACTGGCACAGGAAGTAACTAACATTTCTAGGTGGACAAATGATCTGACCAGAGTTGAACTTCAGGAGGACTAATGAAACAACAGCATGTAGAATAAATTGTAACATGGTAGGAGTTGACAAGGAGACCAGGTAACTGAGAGATGAAATTATGAACTGGGGCAAAACTTCTAACCAGTAATCCATGGCAAACCTTGCAAAATATATTGTTGAACCCTTTCATCTAATGACCACTGGGAGCACACCTGTAGTTGAGGAAAGTTAAGTATTTTTTAACTTGTTAACAGCAGAAGACCACAGCTCTGGTAGAGCTGTGGGTTATCTCAAGGGGGTGGGAAGAGATTATTTATAGGATTTTAGCTTGTGCTGGTGATTCTTAGCAGGGTTTAGGGAGAGTAGAGGTCAATTCTAGATTATATACTTTAAAAAAGGGAAGTATTAGATATTTTGGTGTATCTTATCTTATAGATGGGAAGATTATGGAAATAGTAGTCATTTGTGTTAGCCAGAAGAGGGGGATGTTTAGTTATTTTTGTGGTTCTTGAGTGTCCTTGCCTCAAGTTTCAGAGATAATTACACAGTAGTCTTATTTCTATCTTTACTACAGTTACAGAATGGCCTTACCTGAGTATTGTTTATATTCTGCCAAAGTTGTTTATATTCACTTGGGAACACTGTAGTTCAGCCTGTCAGCTTCCAGCTGCCAGGGACGTTTCATTACTTTATCACTACCCAATACATGATCTGCTTGGCCCTTAAGGCATCTAGCCAGTTGCCTCATAGGGTGAGCAGCCTTATCCATTTACTCCAGCTGCTATACAAATATTATAAGTATCTAAATGTTCCATGTCTTGAAAAGAGTTGACTAAGCAACAGCACTGAAAATGAAGCGTAAAGGACCAGAAAATGTTATAAAGGTTTTCAAAGCTCTTCACTCCCTCCACCATTTCTAGTCCACTTAAAATCTATGCTCCAGAGATTACTCCTTTCTGCCCATGGACGCTGCCGAGTAAGCATCGTTAAAGTCTCTCCTCCCACCGCCGTCATGTCTAAGTCAGAGTCTCCCAAAGAGCCTGAACAGCTGCGGAAGCTCTTCATCAGAGGTCTGAGCTTTGAAACAACCTATGAGAGTCTGAGGAGCCATTTTGAGCAATGGGGAACACTTACGGACTGTGTGGTAATGAGAGATCCAAACACCAAGCGCTCCAGAGGCTTTGGGTTTGTCACACATGCCACTGTGGAGGAGGTGGATGCAGCCATGAATGCAAGGCCACACAAGGTGGATGGAAGAGTCGTGGAACCAAAGAGGGCTGTCTCAAGAGAGGATTCTCAAAGACCTGGTGCCCACTTAACTGTGAAAAAGATTTTTGTTGGTGGCATTAAAGAAGACACTGAAGAACATCATCTAAGAGATTATTTCGAACAGTATGGGAAAATCGAAGTGATTGAGATCATGACTGACCGAGGCAGTGGCAAAAAGAGGGGTTTTGCTTTTGTAACATTTGATAACCATGATTCTGTAGACAAGATTGTCGTTCAAAATACCATACTGTGAATGGCCTCAACTGTGAAGTAAGGAAAGCACTCTCTAAGCAAGAGATGGCTAGTGCTTCATCCAGCCAAAGAGGTCAGAGTGGTTCTGGAAACTTTGGTGGTGGTCGTGGAGGTGGTTTTGGTGAGAATGACAACTTTGGTCACGGAGGAAACTTCAGTGGTCAAGGTGGCTTTGGTGGCAGTCGAGGTGGTGGTGGATATGGTGGCAGTGGGGATGGCTAGAACGGATTTGGTAATGATGGAAGCAACTTTGGAGGTGGCGGAAGCTATAATGATTTTGGCAATTACAACAATCAATCCTCAAATTTTGGACCCATGAAAGGAGGCAATTTTGGAGGCAGAAGCTCTGGCCCTTATGGTGGTGGAGGCCAATACTTCGCCAAACCACGAAACCAAGGTGGCTATGGTGGTTCCAGCAGCAGCAGTAGCTACGGCAGTGGCAGAAGGTTTTAATTCCTGCCAGGAAACAAAGCTTAGCAGGAGAGGAGAGCCAGAGAAGGAAGCTACAGGTTACAACAGATTTGTGAACTCAGCCAAGGACAGCGGTGGCAGGGCCTAGCTGCTACAAAGAAGACATGTTTTAGACAATACTCATGTGTATGGGCAAAAAAAACTCGAGGACTGTATTTGTGACTAATTGTATAACAGGTTATTTTAGTTTCTGTCCTGTGGAAAGTGTAAAGCATTCCAACAAAGGGTTTTAATGTAGATTTTTTTTTTGCACCCATGCTGTTGATTGCTAAATGTAATAGCATGATCCTGACGCTGAATAAATGTGTCTTTAAAAAAAAAAAACAACAACCCTATGCTCCAACAAAAGTCAAGTTATTTCTATTTCTACAGTGTGTGGTTTGCTGTCTTTGAATATTATGCCCTCTACCTGGACCATCTTCCCCTGGTCCCCTTCTCGTGTCCAGATCCTATCTGTCAGTTTAGATGTCTCTTCCTTCCCTCTTGTTACTAAGATCCAGAAAAAGTCTACTTAAAATATTATAAATGAAGAATAAATTATATATTTGGATGTTCTAGCTTTCTAGCTTGGGGGGTCAAGCTGGAAGCAATCTCTTTTTTACTGTGAATTCATACAGAAAATTCCTTATACCCCCAAAACACATATTTCTAACATTTATTAAATATGTATAATGTCCTAAGTACTAGAAACTATCACTGATAACATCAAAATTCTGTTATGTTTGCCTCTTTCCAGGTTTTTCTTTAAGTGTAAGTATAAAGCAGCAGAGAAGTTTCTTATTCTTACCTCATTCAAGATAAGAGCTACTTATATTCCTGGGTGCCTGGGTGGCTCAGATGGTTAAGAGTCTTCCTTCAGCTCAGGTCATGATCCCAGAGTTTTGGGATTGAGTCTCGAGTCAGGCTCCCTGCTCAGCGGAGTCTGTTTCTCCCTCTGCCTCTCTCACTCACTCTCTGTCTCTTGTGAATAAATAAATAAAATCTTTAAAAAAAGAGTTACTGATATTCTGTGGTAATGGGCTCTGTTTATCTCAGGGAGGTAAAGAGAAGCTTATAGGTGGGTTGATGCTCCTTGTGAGGAGTTGGGATTGGGCTAATAGCCCGGCAGGGACTAGCTGTTGTCAGAAGTATCATTTTAAAAATTACGTATAAAATAGGCTAACATTTTGAAAAAGTGTGAAAATCATAACTTTTTGTATTCTATGAAAGGAAATGAACTATAGTAAAAAATAGGTTTGTTTTTCTATATTAATTTAGGAATGACTGCTTGCAAAAAACCTGGGAATAGAGAATGTAATCATCACTGTAAAAATAAACATACATGTGGACATGACTGCTGTGAGTTCCATAAAAGAAGTTTATTTCAGGTTTTAAAAATTGAAAAGCCTTTGGGGCGCCTGGGTGGCTCAGTGGGTTACAGCCTCTGCCTTCGGCTCAGGTCATGATCCCAGGGTCCTGGGATCGAGCCCCGCATCGGGCTCTCTGCTCCGCGGGGAGCCTGCTTCCTCCTCTCTCTCTGCCTGCCTCTCTGCCTAGTTGTGATTTCTCTCTGTCAAATAAATAAAATATTAAAAAAAAATTGAACAGCCTTTGAATAGTATGACATCCTAATTATGTATGTATGATATTTATATTATGCAGTTTATAACTCAAATAATTTTCTTTCTTTGTGGATAACATGAAATTATGGAGATCTACCCCCAAAAGTAATAATACTGTATGTCAACTAAATTGAATTTAAATAAAAAATTTTTAGAAAAAGAAATTGTGAAAAAATTTGACTTTACATGAACACCGCCTAAAGTTTAACCTAAAGAATTGAGAATTTCTTTTCTTAGGTAAAACTGGAGTTGCACAGAGGTCAGAGATGAAAGAGCCAACAATCTCTTCATATTTATCTGATTTAAGAAACAGGAATGCTGTTTCATCACTTCCTCCTGTTAAACGTCTCAAGGTTAGTTTTAATAACATTTAGCCCTTGTTTTGTAATTTAAGGTATATGAATATTCCTTTATTCTATGTATCAGTTAGGTAGGTTTCTGCAGTATACTTTAGTTACTTGAGGGCTTGCCTAGGAGTATGGCCATTTTTCAAAATACTGTTTCTAAAGGAAAGATTTAGTCCTTTTTTTTTTTTTAAGATTTTATTTGTTTATTTAAGAGAGAGAGGTACTAAGAGAGAGCACAACCAGAGGGAGGGGCAGAGGCTGAGGGAGAAGCAGACTCCCTCCTGAGCAGGGAGCCCAATGTGGGGGCTCAGTCCCAGGACCCTGGGATCACGACGTGAGCTGAAAGCAGCCGCTTGACCAACCAAGTCACCCAGGTGCTCCAAAATACTGTAGTTCTTAATAATTACTCTGTAAATCTACTTTGGGGACATAGTTCTACAGCCCCTTATTAGTTTTTTTGTTTGTTTGTTTTGTTTTTTTTTTTTAAACCAAAGAAGAAGGAAATGGTGAGGAATATGTAGTTTGGCTTGGTTCAGCAATTAAAACTAGACACAATTGCTCTTTCCTGGTTCTGTCTGTGCTGGAGTGGTATGGAAAGTCTGAAGTTGATTTTGATTCATGTACCTAGATGAGTACTGAGCAAGAGCCTCCTTTCCAAGTCCTGAAAGAATAGCTGTTCCTACTGGTTGATAGGCTGGTCACTAGCAGACTTATTCTAAGCCTACCTCATCATATTCAGGGCAAAATAATTGATCAAGCCATGGAAAAGAGGTAAGAAAAGCCCTTTTCTAGAGCTTTAATAAGAATGAAGATTTTAAGTCATGAGGCTAAAATAAGGGGAATACTGGGAAATGGAGAGACATGCACGTCAAAACAGCCACCACCTTCTCTGAGATACTAATTTTTTAGTAGCCCAAGTTTTTAATCCCTCTCCCTTCCTTCCTTTCTTTTATCCTTTTTTCCCTCTTTTCTGCTCCATTCCATATTTTCCCCTCTTTCCTTCCATATTCATTTTTTTTTATTTAACGATTTTATTTATTTATTTGACAGACAGAGATCACAAGTAGCCAGAGAGGCAGGCAGAGAGAGAGGAGGAAGCAGGCTCCCCGCTGAGCAGGGAGCCCCATGCAGGGCTCGATCCCAGGACGGATCATGACCTGAGCCGAAGGCAGAGGCTTAACACATTGAGCCACCCAGGCACCCCCCCCCATATTCATTTTTTTTAAGTTTATTTAATTGGGGCACCTGGGTGATCTGTTAAGTGTCTGACTCTTAATTTTGGCTAAGGTCATAATCTCTGGGTTGAGATAGAGCCCCTTGTTGGGCTTCACACTGGTTGAGGAGCCTGCTTAAGATTATATCTCTCCCTCACCCTATGCCCTTTCCCTCCCTTTCTCTCTTCCTCTCTTACTTTTTTAAAAAATATATTTATTTGATAGAGAGAGCAAAAGCAGGAGGAGCAGCAGGCAGAGGGAGAGGGAGAAATAGGCTACCCGCAGAACAGGGAGCCAGATGTGGGGCTTGATCCCAAGACCCTGGGATCATGACCTGAGCCAAAGGCAGATGCCCAACTGACTGAGCCACCCCAGTACCCCTCTCTCCTTCTCTCAAAAAAGAAAGTTATTGTTTTTAGTAATCTGTACATTCAAAGTAGGGCTCAAAATCAAAACCCTGAGATCAGAAGTCTCACACTCTTGCAACTGAGTCAGCTGAGCACCCTCCTTCCACATTCATTGAGCACCAACAATATGCTAAGTACTGTGACAGGTGCTAAGATACAGCAGTGAATAAGACAATTTTAGTCCCAGTCCTCATAGAGCTTATAATTGAGTAAAGGATAAATAACTAAATAGGCGTTTTCAGTGATAGAGAATTCTGTGTCAGAGGTGTAAGATAACTTGAAATTGGATAGAAAGTGTACTACGTCCAAATTTGATAGGCCAGAAAAGGATTCCAAATAAATATGACTGAGACTTGAAGAATATCTAGGCATAAGTCAGTTATGGAGAGATAGGCACCAGAGTGGTGGTGGAGAGAGATAGAAGAGTATTCCGGACATAGAAAATATGAAGTGGTCCAGAACTGAGAAAGAGAGACATCTTTTAAACACTGAAGTTATACAGTGTGTCTGAGGTTCAATCACAAGTAAGGGAGTAGTGAGAGATGAGGCTGAAGAGGTAAGTAAGAGCTAGATAATGAAGGTATTTTTGCTATTTTAAGGATTTGGACCTTATCCTGAAAGTATTGGGAAGCCACTGAAGAGTTTTAATCAGTGGCATGATCAGAATTGCATTTTCTAAATTTCACTATGGTTGCAATGTAGAGAATGGATTAGAGGATAATAGAAAAGGAGCATAGGGACTCATTAGGTGGGTTTTGCAATAATCCAGACAAGATAATGGTTTAGTTTAATAGTAGCAATAGCAGTAGAAAGAAGTGGCTAGGTTTAAGACATTTTTCAGGGATAGAATCAACTACCCTGGTATTTAATTGCTTATGATGGGTGAAGTAAAAGGAATAAATATGATGACCAGCTTTCTTGATTGAGCAAGTAGGAAAAAAGTGAGGCCTCACCAGGGTGGACACTCCAAAAGAAAAGCAAGTGTGGAGAAGTAAATACACAGTAAGTTCAATCTGGAAAACATAGAATTTTGAAGCCTGCAAGATATCTAGGTAAAGATGTTCTACAGACAGTTGGATTAACGCTTCAAAAATCGGGGAAAGGAGCTGAGTTAGAAATATATATTTGAGAGTCATTCTCTTCTAGATGATAATTGAAGCCATGGAAGTAAATTAGATCTTTGAAAATGTGTAAAGGGAGAAGAGAAGAAGGAGGCCTAGTAAAGAACCTGAAGAATATCAACATTTAAGAAGTCCCTGAGAAGATTCAATTTGAGAACTAGCCTGAGTTTCTCATAATCCATTGGTTTTAGGACTTTGTATACCAGCAAGAGTTTTGCTGTTTGGCTTATTTGTTAAAAAGTGTTGCTGTGAAATTGACAGTTGAACTTTTTTTTTCATTAATAGATGCAAATGAATAAATCTCAAAGTGTGGACCTTAAAGAATTTTGTTTTACTCCAAAACCTTCTCTCCCCAGTATATCAAGGTACAAATATGATGTTAATATCCAAGGTAGAATAATCATCATAAACTCTTTGCTTCTCCAAATAATCATTTATTCAGGGAAAGGTGAACACTGACTACATTTAAATCATAGTAATCATTTAGTTCCATAATGAAGTAATGACATCATAAGAGTTTGGTTATCTAAATTTATTTAGAACTCTGCAGTTAGAGAATACTTTAACATTCATTGAATCATCTCTTTCCTGCGAAACTACCCTTCCTATATGTCATGCCCTCAGGCTTTCTCTGCTTTCTAAATTTAACAGGTCACAAAAGTATACTTTTTTTTTTAAGATTTTTTTTTTTTTAATTTGACAGACAGAGATCACAAGTTGGCAGAGAGGCAGACAGAGAGAGAAGGAAGGAGGCTCCCTGACGAGCAGAGAGCCCGATGCGGGACTCGATCCCAAGGACCCCCAGGACCCCGAGATCATGACCTGAGCTGAAGGCAGAGGCTTTAACCCACTGAGCCATTCAGGCACTCCACAAAAGTATACTTTAAAAAGAAAAATCATGTTGCTGTACAAAGTCTGACCTTTTACATTTAGGGACCCACTCTATATTAATAATACTTAATATTTATAAAATAATTTAAATTTAAAAATTGCACATTTTATATTATCTCTTTTGGCCTTAACCACAACCTGCCTCATAAAATGAGGTATTTCTATCCCATTTTATAGATAAAATAACCACAATTCATATTCCTAGTTATTAAGCAGAAGTCTCTAGGTGATTACTCAGCATTCTTTTCCTGTATCATGATGGCTAGAAGACAATAGTATATGTCATTTCCCTTCCAGATAAGGGTATTCTATATGCAGGGATGACATTTGCTATACTTAATAAACAGTACAGAATAGCCCCTGACCAATCAGAACAGATGCCAACACTACTTCTAGAGATCCAAGCTTTTATTATCTAATTGAAAGTTGTATTAGCAATAGATTTTTAAGGCTATACACAGATGGCAGATATCTACATATCTGGGTCATGAAAGATGACTAAGTATCTTGCTTCCAATAAACACCTATTTTTTACTCTTTAATACCCAAGCTAATGCAGCTTATCATAGAAGTGTTGAGAAGATCAACCATTTCTTTTTTTATTTATATGCATAAGTGGTTTTCAAATTCAGATTAATTTTAATATTTAACATTTTATGGTTTTATTTATCTTTATAAAGGTCAGAGTGTTTAAACATACCTGAATTGTCTATAATGGAGCAGAGGGATCAACGTGAAATCTGTGCGGAAGTTCAACAAGAACCATCAGAATATCAAAATAAAGGTGAATTACCATTGTTATTACCTTGAGAGAGAAGATGGTTTATTACTTCAGAATGACAATGTTATCAAAAAACCAACATCTGAGATCACTATGATTATTAACTTACAACATTTTTCTCTTGGGTTATTGGTCCAATTTCAAATTCTTAAGTCTGTTATTTCAGATGGACTTGTTATGTTTGTTATAGATTTTTTTTAAAGGCTCTTCTCTATGTTGTGTTGACTATTTTTATTTAAAGATAATATGAGGAAAAACTGAGAAAATAAGAGGCCTCAAGATACACAAAGTATTAAAATGCTGAACTATTACTTTTATATGTCTTTAAAATTATTTAAAATAATATTCTGTTTATAAAATTAGTCCAGTTTTGTAAAATAGCTATGTGAAATTGGAAAAATTATTTAACTTCTTTAGGTCTTAGTCTTATCTTTAAAATTAGGGATTGATTTAGGTGAACTTTAATATCTCTCCAGTTTCTAAACCTAAGGTTCTTACAGTTTCTCTGATAATATGAGAATATAACTTAATTTGTGGGCTATAGCTCATATATAATCTAGATTTGCTTTTTTTCTGTGTCAATCTGAAATTAATGAGATAAAGCATATAGTTCTTCAGCACTGGGACCAATTCATCATTACTCTGGATCCTGTTATTAATAGCATCATTTGTCTGGGTCATGCCATTAATAGCCAGTCTGTTAAAATGTGTGAGAAATAATCCTGGCCATAGAATTGTTTGTTTCTGTTGCTATATGTAGAAATGGTAAACTTGAGGTTTTCCACAAATAATTTCATGTGTGTGGCCTTAGCATGTACTGATACTCTTTCCTTCATTCTGTCACTTTATGCATCCTTTAGCCATAATTTAAGATCTTATGTAGACAAGGACTGGAGTGCCCACCACCTCTTAGGCTCAAATAAAAGTAAGAGAAGTCCCCCAATCTCAGAGTATCAGAGCATTAATCCAACTTGCTCAAAGTCTAATATCATTACAATGTGGGGAGAAGTGTTACATTGTCAACTTCTTAATTTTTATCTCTCTTCAACCTGTAGCCCTCTAACTTACTCTGTTCTGCTGCTCTGTTCCCTGCCCTTCTACATACCACAGTTTATTCCTCTGATTACTTTCAAGCTGTCTTTTTTTTTTTTTTTAATATTTTATTTATTTGAGAGAGAGAAACAGAGATAGCAAGAGAGAGCACAAGCTGGGCGGAGAGAAGCAGGCTCCCTACTGAGCAGGGAGCACAACAGGGAGCTTGATATAGGGGTTAACGCAGGGCTTGATCCCAGGACCCTGGGATCATGACCTGAGCTGAAGGTAGACACTTAACCAATGAGCCACCCAGGCGCCCCCTTTGATGCTGTTTTTGCATCTTTCTTTCTATCCCCTATTCCAAATCCAATTATATTATGATATTAAAGTCTCATCTAGATACTTTAACCCCCAATAATAGTTGTATCCATGTTTTACTAAGAATGGGCCACATTTTTTTTTTTAAAGAAGAAGAAGCTATGTAGTGTAGTAAAATTCACAGGATCTAGAATAATCTGTTTGGGATGCCTAGCTGGCTCAATTAGTAGCACATGTGACTCTTGATCTCAGGGTTGTGAGTTTGAGACCCATGTTGGCCTGGGAGGTTGCTAAAAAAAAAGTGCTTAGAATAATCTGTCTAGGTTCAAATTCTACCATTTAGTAGTTTTGTCACTTTTTATAATGTACTACCCACTTTATCTCAATTCCCTCATCTGCTTATGTTTTAAGGATTTAGTATTAAATGAGATAATATACATAAAGCTCTTAACATAGTATTTGTACTATTATTAGTAGTAATTGAGTATATTCATTATACTTTTCACACATTAGTTTTTGGTGGCAAAACATACTTTATTTGTATTCAAATACTGCTCTAGAGAATGTTTTAAGAAAAACATGCCAATTTTTGTCATCTGTACTCCAATTTCAAGAAAGGAGAGGAAAAATATCAGAAATTATATGAGAAAGTATGTTGAATCATAAAATTTAAATTGTAAGGGACCTTTGTGCAATTTTATAGTGAAAGAAACCAAGACTCTGAGAGATTAAATGCTTCGCCCAAAATCACACATCTAATTAATGGCAGGGCCAGAAATAGATTCTATATCTTTTGATTCCCAGTTCAGTGCCATTTCTATAAAATGAAATTGACTTTTAGTTGTCAGTGGAGAATTGAAAATCGAACCTATATAAATAAACTCTTTCAACTTTTTACCCTGCAACTGTGTATTTCTATCTCTGTATCATCCTTAACTCTGTTTTTAAAGAAGATTTCTCTTTTCTTCTATTCAAGGTTTATCTCTCTACCTACAGTTTTAATATTTCTAATCCTGCCTCCCTTGGGGCTTTAGGAGACCAGTTACCCCTCTCTTCTTTTCTAAATTTTTAATCTCTCCTCCTTATTTGTCTTCACCATATAAATATGCTCAAGTCTCTTTCTTCTTCAGCTCCCTATCCTCATCAAGCTAGTCATGACTATTCTGGTTATAAGTGACAGAAATTCTACTCAAAGTGACTTAATCACACACACACACAAAAAAGGAGACCATTCATGTAAATTTATAAGTCCAGACATGCATCTGACTTTAATTTTGCTAGATCCAGGCACTCAAATAATTTTGGTCATGCCTCTGGCTTTCTCTCAGTTTTTTAGCTATGCCTGTTACTAATTGGCTTTATTTTTTTCAAAAGACTTTTTCACATGGCAGGTAGCCCCTAACTCACATCTTCCTAGTTGAACAGTCTCAGTGGAAAAACAGCCTTCCCTGTTAGGTTTGGCAGAGCAGAGTTCATTCTAAATGACCTTAGTTGAATCTTGTATTCATCCCGCCATCAAACCCTGTAGCCTGGGGATTAGGTCATGCATTCCTCTGTTGTAGCTCTTGGGACCAGGGGACCATAAATGACATCCTCCCAGGATTGCATGGAATGTGTGGAGGCAGTTTCACGAAAGGACAGGAAAGATGCTCTTATTAAAAGAAGGGAAAGTATGTCAGGCAAAGAACAGAATCACCAGAGCCTTTATATACTTTAATGTCTTGCTTTCCCATCAAACAAAAATTCTTCAAAGGGCAATTTATACTCATTGTGCTCATTTCCTTACCTCCTAGTCATTTTTTCATTCACCTAAATTTGGGTTCTCTACTCCTTTGAAACTGCTTTTGCTTAGACTATTTAGTGATCTCCTAAGTGCTGAATTCAGTGAACTCTTCAACTTATATTTTCTTTGACCTTTGTTGTATTTGACACATCTGGTATTTCCCTTCTTTTGGAAATCTCTCCTTTGGTTTCAATTAAACTATTCTGTTGGTTCTCCTGCTCCTTCTTGAACTGCTTGGGCTTTTTCTCCTGTTGATGTGCAAAGGATTCTTTTTTACTTTTTTATTCTTCTTACTTCATAAACTTTTCTTTTACAGTGTCACCCAAGTCCATGTCTACAACTACTAACTATATTCAGATGATTCTACATCTGCATTTGCCATCTCTTTCTTTCTATCTAGCCTTGACCCAATTATACAGTCATCTTTCTGGATATAACCACCTAATAGTTAATATAGCTGCATCTGAACTCTTTCTGTCTTCTCTGTACCTCACACTGCTCCTTTTCTTTTCTCCTTAGATCAGTGAATGAACCCTCTTCTTTTCCAAACTGCTGAAGGCAGGAAAAGAGTCATCTTAAATACCTTAACTTACATGCAAGTAATTGCCAAGTCCTATCTGTTTTGCCTCCTAAACCTCTCTCATATCTGTTCTTCTCTGTCCTTTTTGCTGATACTCTAGCTCAGACATTCATTGTTTCTCATTTATTACAATAGCTTTCTTTGCTTCCAGTCTCATTATCATCCCATTCATAACTATTCCAGGGAATCTAATAGGTATCTCTGATCATGTAACCCTCTTGCTAAAATATCTTCAGTCGTTATCCATCGCCTATAAAGGGGGAAAAAATGAATTCTTCAACATAGAAAATAAGCATCAGCATAATCTGGCATTTAACTTCCTGTCAGGCTAAGTGGGCCCTTCTTCTCCTACTTTGTGATCCAGAAATCCTGAATACATATAGTTCTCAAACATTCTCTGGTCTTCCATACTGCCATGTCTTTCACATACTGTCCTCCCCTCATGGAGTATTTTGTCTTCCCCCTTGCCCTGCTCCATAGTCACAGCTCTACCAAGCTCAAATTCCAATGTTACCTTCTTACCATTTTACCATCTTAGGGGCGTCCACTCTGACTTCCATTGTAGGTTTAGGTCCTGTTCCCTTTGCATTCCCATTACACTTTATATCTCTTCTATTTTTAGTATATATATTGTGTGTATATCAGTGAACAAAAGTGGAATAATGTGAACTGGACTTGTAGGTACAATTGAAACATAAAGTAGGATTTGGGTAGGTGAAGTAAAGTACTGAGAATATTTAAAATGAAGGAATCTTGGTGGTGCACTGGAGCAAGCTTGTGCTGGCTTGTGAGAGATTATTATTAAATTCTTGGGAAATCTTTCAGCCATTATTAAAAGTTTAATTGTATAAACTTTCAATTAAATAATTAAAAACAAAGACTGTAAGTATTCAAACTTGATCACTTTCTATTATGTAGTAACATATTACTGTGTTCTTGAGAGTATTTCCTTTTTATTTGTATCAGTATGGTAGAAATACTATTTAATAGCGTGTTACTATGCATTTCTTCTGAAATCTGCATTCAGAGATGTCACATTGGTAGCTTGAAATTAATCATAATGGGCATATTTATACCATGGAAATCAGCAAACACTGCATATTAGGACTTGATTTATTGCTTAGACTTATGAAAGTGATAGAAAAAATGTTAATAATACAGAGTAAATTTAACAGTGTGTTCTGTCTATAGCTATGACATTGTGAGTAGCACAAAAAGGTGAGGGAATATTCTTCTAGTATTTGAAAACTGTTGTCTAATTTAGCAAAGGATTTGACTAAGTCAATGAATGAATGAGTCAAGTCCCAATATCCTTCTCTGTTATTTTGCTTTTACCTTAGTTGTTATAGTCAACAAGAATGTCAAGTAACATTCATGTGAGAACTATATTCATTTGTTAACTGCAACCATAAGTTGGCTATGGATGTAAGAGTTTGGTAAAACTCAATGAAAACATTCAGTGAAAATCAAATATATGAAATTTACAATTAAGCAGGCTATATATTTTATTACTACTTATAAATTGTGTGTTACATATCCTTTGCCCATAATAAATACATATAATAAATATAAGTGTGTGTGTTTGTATGTGTGTGTGTATATATATATATATATATATATATATATATATGCATACATTTTGGAGAAGCAGTTATTAGACATTTGTTAGCACACTGCTATGGAAAACTGCAAAACAAAAGGCATTTATTGCTCCTAACAATTTTATGAAACAGATACTATTATTATTCCCATTTTGTAGAGGAGAAAATGAGGCTCAGAGACTTTAAATTACTTGTCTAAGGTCCTACAACTAGTAAGTGAGAGAAGTAGAATTTTCACCTAGTAGTCTGGCCCTAAGCCCAGCCTATAAACAATGGATAACACTGAAGATTTTTTAGCAGGAGAAAAATTAAGATATATTTTGGAAGAACATATTTCATAATAACATTCAAGAGTCACTTGTAGGAAAAAAGAGCTGGAGGAAGGAAGACCATTTTAGAAATTATAAAATTCATTTTAGAGTAGGGTTATTCTCCTAAGGAATTAAGAGAGAAAATATAATTCTCTCTAAAAGAATCCATTGAAAATTAAATTTAATGCAACTATCAGTATTTGTAATGTAAATAGAATTGGTTGAAAACAGTATTCAACAATGCTTGACCCAATACTTTTGAAAACTACTATTCAAACTTCAGTTTAGTAGTTGAAAGATGTATTTGGTATATCAGTGGAAAATTATGTTAATGATTTAAAAAGTACCTATACTCTTTTATACATACACATGACAGATTTCTCTAGATGGAACTATCCTATAACTTCAGATGAGAAAGCCCCTCAAACAGTGCCGTTCAACAGACATCTTAATGCATCTGGAAACCAGAATTTGAAAGATGTGGATAAAAGTAATACTCCATTCTCAAAAGTTTTGAATGTGAACTTTGAATTGGGAGATGAAGTTTGGGATGATTTTGATGATGAGAACTTATTAGAAGTTACCAGTTTTTCAGCCTGTACTGAGAAGACAAAAACATCAGGTAAAATTGTCTTTTAGCCTGAAATAATTTCATGAGAAATTCTTCGAATATTTTTCAATTCAATTTCTGGGACTAATTTTCTTTCCCTTTTTTTAATGTTTGCTTAATTAGTTTTGTTTTTTTAAGATTATAATTTTTAGCAAAACTGAAAATGTGACCCTTCCATAAATCACATTTCCTCCTAAGGACAGAATTCAAGGTTATTCCATGATATTGATAGAGCAGATGAGCTTTTTCTATTCTATTGCTCCCCTATCTTATTAAAAACTCTATTTAAATAAAAAAATGTTTATGGAATTTTCCCTCATAAAATAGACTATGTAGCTTTCAATTCTGTTATCACACATAATTTCCTAATGTTTGTGAAGGATAAAATTATTCCATTTTTTTTAAAGATTTTATTTATTTATTTGACAGAGAGAGAAATCACAAGTAGGCAGAGGGCAGGCAGAGAGAGAGGAGTAAGCAGGCTCCCTGCAGGGCAGAGAGCCCAATGCGGGGCTCGATCCCAGGACCCTGAGATCACGACCTGAGCCGAAGGCAGTGGCTCAATCCACTGAGCCACCCAGGCGCCCCAAAATTATTCCATTTTTTAAAAATGATTTTATTTATTGATTTGAAAGAGAGAGTAAGTGAGAGAACGCTCACATGCATGAGCAAGGGAGGAGCAGAGGGAGAGGGACAAGCAGACTGCACTGAGCACAGAGCCCCACACAGGGCTTGATCCCATGACCCTGAGATTATGAGCTGAGCCAAAATCAAGAGTTGGATCCCCAACTGACTGAGCCACCCAGGTGCCCCTAAAATTACCCAATTTTTAAAAGTATTCATCTGCTATCCAGGAAAATGAAAGACACCTTTTATTTCTAGTAGACATGCTGATTTTTTTCAAGTATAAATAAATAATAAGAAAGGATTAGTTTCTTCTGTACTAGTTATTATATTTAAATCATTTACAACCAAAATAATGGGACTTAGTTTTCTGAATTACTGGCAGATTTACTCTATGTCACTAAAACAGAAAATGAAAATCTTGGTAAGTGTATGAGAAGACAGCAAAATAGAGGTACTCTGTGCCATGATGGCTGACAGGAGGAAATCAGTCTCCCAGAATTATAGTTACCTTTTAATGTATCCCACCCCAGTGCTCTTTTAAAAAATCTTTTTAAGGGAAGCTATTAGAGGTTGAAATATTATTGTTTCAAGATTCTAAGAAATACCTAGGGAACTATTATTCCTTCCAGAAGGAATAGGATTTGACCATTTCACAAAATAGGCCAGGAAAATCTATGATGTGGAGCCTGTAGGCACAATTTCCTATATCAGTGGACAGCTACTAGTCACTAACTCAAAGTTAAAAGTCATTGTGTATTGCAATTTAAGAGGCAGTTTGTAGTGATTCTTTAAGGTAGCCTAATCATGTGAGGGCATAACTTTGATTCTGGAAAATCAGTCTCCATAAATGCCGTGTATAGAACACTTTAAATGAACTTAATTTTATGCAGACCATTGAAAATATTGAATGAAATTCAACTTGATCATTCACATGAGTTAAAATAAGTAAGTAAGTAAAAGTGGTTTGGGGACCTTTTAGTATAGTAACTGATAAGCTAACCTATTTGTTTATAGTTTCACTCCCTTAGCTTTGCTCCCTTATTTCTCTATGTACATTAAATCTGATAATTGAGAAGATTATTCATTTCTTCTCTAATCAGAATCATATCTATTAGAGAGAGCCCTTGTAGAACTTCTGAAAAGATCCTTTCATCTATTTCTTGCCATTTAATTTCAAAATGTTACCTTTTACATAGGATTTAGAAACACTTTGAGTTCAAGTACCAAAGGAAATAAGCTATTCCTCCAGGAGTCAAAGAACAAATTCCAAGGAGAAATGGCAAAAAGGCAAGTTTTAAAATTTTGGTTTGGAATACTTTACAACTGTATATCCTTCTGACACAGTTGGAGATGGGGATTGAATTATTAGATGTCAAAGAAACTATAAGGTATTAGCCAGCCTGAAACCTCTTATTTTTAGACCTGTATTTCTTAAAGTGCTATTGACAGACCACCTACTTCAAAAGTATTAAAATATATTAAAAATGCACATTCCTAGGCCCTACAGTAGACTTACCAAATCATGGTCTCTGGGGCTGGAGCCCAAGAATATTTACTTTTCAAAGGACTTGAAAACTGAATAGTAGTTTGACAGGTAGAAAAGAAGAGGATAAGGCATTCCTGGTAGAAGAAGCATGTGTAAAGGTATAAGGCTTGAGAAGGTATCTTATGCTCAAGGGTCAGTAAGAATCAGTAGAGCCACAGTATTAAGGCTGAGTGCTGAGGTCTGATTCTAAAAAGCCTGGAATGCTATATTTAGACAACTTAACTGTATCCTGTAGAAGGTGGTTAAAAACTCATACTGCCTTCAGGATTTGGTGGGCCAAAGGCAACTGAAGAGTCCCATATAAAAGGCACAACTGTGGAGATATCATAATTCCAAATTTTGAGATTATTACAAAGCTACAGTAATCAAAATAGTATGGTACTGACACAAAAATAGACACTGGACCACTTTTTTACACCACACACAAAGATAAACTCAAAATGGATTAAAGACCTAAGTATAAGACTTGAAACCATAAAACTCCTAAGAGAAAATATAGGTGGTAATTTCTTTGACATTGATTTTAGCAACACATTTATGGCTACGTCTCCAAGGCAAGGGAAACAAAAACAAAAATAAACTATTTGGGACTAGACCAAAATAAAAAGCTTTTGCACAGCAAAGGATACCATGAACAAAACAAAAAGACAATCTACTGAATGGGAGAAGCTATTTGCAAGTAACATATCCAATAAGGGATAAATTTCCAAAATAAATGAAGAATTTATACAATACACACCAAAAAACCAATTTGATTAAAAATGGACTGAGGACCTAAATAAACATTTTTCCAAAGAAGACATACATATGGCCCACAAACACATGAAAAGATGCTCAACATCACTAATTATCAGGGAAATGCAAATTGAAACTAGGGGATATTACTTCATGCAAGCCAGAATGGCTAGTATCAAAAAGACAAGAAATGGTAAGTGTTAGTGGAGGATGTAGTGAAAAGGGAACTCTCGTACACTGTGAGGTGGGGAATGTAAATTGGTGCAACCACTGTGGAAGACAGTATGAAGTTCCCTCAAAAAATTAGAATTAGAACTACCCTGCAATCTAGTAATTCCACTACTGGGTATTTATCCAAAGAAAACAAAAACAATAATTTGAGAAGATATATGCACCCCTGTATTTTTGCAGCATTATTTACAATAGCCAAGATATAGAAGCACTCCAAGTTGTGGGTAGAAATAGATGAATGACTAAAGATGTGAGCTATTTATATATCTAATATTACTCTTCCATAAAAGAGAATGAAATCTTGCCATTTGGAACAACATAGGTGGATCTAGAGGATATTATGCTAAGTAAAGTCAGACATGTGATTTCACTTAAATCTGAAATCTAATAAAATCTAATAAATCTAATAAAATCTAATAAAGCAAATGAGCAAGAACCACAAAAACAGACTCTTAAATACAGAGAGCAAACTGATGGTTACCAGAGGAGTGGTGGTTGGCAAAATAGATAGATCAAGAGTCACATGTTCTACCCACTGAGCTGTTTTAAACAGGTGCCTCAAGTTGAACATTTTTTAAATTACTATTTTCTTTTTCAAATGTCTATATGTCCTGTGTTTTCAGATAACATCTTCATCTACCCACTTGCCACGTATTTTTCCCTCTTCCTCGACTACTGTATCCTATTAATTGCTAAATCTAGTATGTGCTATGAATTGTTTCAAAAATCCAACTCTACCTCTCAGTTTCCATTACCTCTGCTCTAGTTTAGCCTCACCATAGGCTGCTTCTTGTACTGGCCACAATGTCTCTTGTGGTCCCACCTTCTGCAACTCATTCTATATATATCATATCACTATATATAATCTACAAATCACTGGAATAATTTTTGTCTAATCAAATTTTTTATCCTGTGCTTAAGTATCTTGAAAAGCTTCCTACTGCTTACATGGACATCAAAAACTAGGTTACAGCTGAAGAGGGGCTATAGACTGTATCACATTTTATTTTATTTTATTTTATTTTATTTACTTATCTTAAAGATTTTATTTATTTATTTTTGAGGAGAGAGAGTGAGAGAGTGAGAGAGCAAGCATACCCCTGGGGGGAGGAGCAGAGGGAGAAGCAGACTCCCTGTTGAGCAGGAAACCTGATGTGGGACTCCATCCCAGGACTCTGGAATCATGACCTGAGCTAAGGCAGATGCTTAACAAGGCACCCAACTGTATTACATTTTTAAAAATTAGTTCTTAAAATTTAGAAGTCAGGAGATGTCACATCAAATTTTAGATTTCTAGGTTTTTTTTTTTAATCAGAATATTTGACAACACTAGACATTTATTTCTTACACAGCAACAACTGCTTAGAGCTGAGTGGTGGTTGGTTCTTTCATTTATTTTTATTTTACTTTTTATTATTGACATATAACTGACATGCAATGTTATATTAACTTCAGGTATGCAACTTACTGATTCAACAATTTTATACGCTATTCAAGGCTCACAACAATAAGTGTAGTTAGTCACCATCTGTCACCACACAATGTCATTACAATATTATTGACTATATCCCTGTGCTGTAATTTTCATCTCTGTGACTCATTTATTTTACAAGTAGAAGTTTGTACATCTTAATCCCCTTTATCTATTTTGCCAACCACCACTCCTCTGGTTATTTATTTCTCCTAGTTTAAAATATAAGAAATTTGTGGTGTCTTTTGGTATTTTTGTTATTATTTAGTCATTTTACTGATTATTGGCATGACAGAATCACAGATTTCAGAGAATTCCAGAGCTGCAAGGTGCTTAATAATAAACGTCATTTAGTCTTCCCATCACCAGATGCTTGAATCACCATCCAACATCACTGGCAGGTATTCATGCCATCTCTACCAAGACAGCTCTAGTGACCGGGAGCTCATTCACTTCAACATGCTTGTTCCATGTTTGGGTCTCTCACACCATTCAATAGCTTTTAAGACTATTTGCCTAAATTTTGTCTTCTTACTATTTCCATTCATTGGTTCTAACTCTGAGTCATACAGAATATATAGATTAGAAGCATCAAAGAACAAAGCTGTGGGTGTAAAGAAGCAAAAAAATTAGGTAGGAAGTAGAAAGATACAAGTAGGAAAATAACAAAGCACATAGACAGTTCTGTGGGCCATATCTTTAGAAACTGCAAATAATTTATGGAGAGTTTAAAAGTAATGAACGGAAGATAAGTGGATTTAAAAAGGAATCCTTATCAAGAAGCCTCTAAAGAAAAATTGTGCCAGAAGTTGATACTGAAAAGAAGGCCTGTAGGACCTGAGGATTTGGAGTGGAAAGGAGTCATGCTTTTCATTTTATACCCCTTTTTACTATTTTGATTTCTTGTCTTTAATCAAAGACAAAAAGATTCAATCCTCTCAATATATGTACTTCTCTACTCTACTACCTGCACCCACTGCTTTTTACTCCCTCCATGGCTGTCCTATTTTAGCCTATAAGTGTCAACTTAAATTGTCACCTCCTCAGAGAGACATGCATTCATAACCACCTTTTGAAGTGTGTTTGTGTCTCCACACTATTTCCTGTAATATTACTCAATTAATCTCCTTCATATCACTTCAGGATCTATAATTATGTATATTTATTATTTACTCATTGTCTGCTCCTCTACTAGATGATAACCCCCTGAGGATTTGTTTACCTCTTTATACCTAGCTCTTAGTACAATATCTGGCATATGGTAGTGAATAATAAATGTTTTTTAATGAATGAATTTAATACAGAAGATTGAAGGTGAATTTTAGTGTAGTTTTACATAAGAAGATAAGTCAAGTTATCTCTCTACAGTGAGACCAGAAGGGAAAGGAGATTAAAAGTTAAGCAAAGTGGGATTTAGAGAAGATTTACAGACTGCTAGGTAATAGAAAATTAAGCATAAGACTCAATTTTAAAGAAAATTACTGAATGATTACTTCTGTAGGCTTTTAAAAATAGGATTCTTATCTGATTTGGAAATAGTAATTGGTGTATTGTCTAAAGGAAAGGAGCTACACCAAATGTTCCATGAGTCTAAAAAACAGCATAATTTTTAGTAATAAATATGGTAAAATTTAATTATATTCCCCAAAGAATCACTATTCATCTAAATTAAAATGGTTTGTTTCTCCTCTTTGCCCTATTTTACAAATGATTAATTTTTATTTTTAGTTCTGTTTCATCGCCTGAGAAGCCGGATGTTTATTTATCAAATTCTCCTGTGTTCAAGTTTGATGCATCCTCCATGAAAAAATTACCTCAACAAGCTGGAAATGCAAATATTGTAAGAAACACTTCATTGTTTTTCTTTTAAATTCTGTATGAATAGTTAAACTTTCAAAGATTGCCTTTTTTTTCTGTTAATCTCAAAATATAGGTCCATTTACAAGAAAGAGAACAACAAAGCTTGTCACCAGAAATTGAAAAGCTGTGCTTTACTCGCTCTGAAAAAATACCAAATTCTTCACATTTTGTTAAGAAAGTGGATTTCTTTATTAGAAACACTGAATGTAAAGAGGAAGTTGATTTCAGGTAAGAATTCTTTAAAGACATTTCAAGACTATGCCAATGAAAACTTTCTATGAAGAAATTCAGTATTCTTTTTTCCTTGGTTTATTTTTTGTTTTATTTTATTTTATTTTATTTTATTTTATTTTATTTTATTTTATTATAGGGATAGAGAATGAGAGAGAGTGGATGGGAGGGGCAGAGGTAGAGGAAGAGAGAGAATCTCAAGCAGGCCCCATGCCTCGCTTGGAGTTTATTTGGAGCTCCATCTCATGACCCTGAGATCATGATCTGAGTTGAAATCAAGAGTGAAATACCCTGGTGCCCCTTTCCTTGGTTTATTTTAAAGATCAAAATCTAAACATTTTATTTACTTAAAAACATTTAGAATATTTAGACCCCTGGTGACCTAAACTCCTTAAAATAATTCATAATTTTAAGTATCTCAATTTTTGAGAACATATGTTTAATATCTTTAATTAAAACATACTGTATTGCTAAACTTTGTTTCACTGATTTGAATACAAGATGTTGATAATATAAAGTATAAAATCACTTAAATCCAAATGAGATTGGCTAATTTTTCAGATGTTCAAGTTGTATTTTAGCCAACCAGTTCTTATACAATTCTGTAGGTTCAATGAAAAGTCAGATTAAGTCTACTCAGTTCCCCATCACTTCTAGGAGTAACTGTAGCATTTTCTGTCTTTCCCCTTGAATAGTCAAAGTTTATAGACTTGTTCACACACTGATTAAATGATATTACTTTTTAAAAACCTTAAGGAAATACCTAAGAGACTTGATCCCTACTTCTCACAGTTTATGAAATCTGATTTTCCCCCATAGACTTCTTACTAGGTAATGCATATTGAAGTTCATTTGATACATTAACCTCTCAGCAATCTAGATATATTTCTGTACTTGCTTTTCCTCCTCCAGTAGGTATCATCCTGATGATGAAGCTGATGAAATGAAGTCTTTTCTGGGAATGTTTGATGGTATTTTCTAAAAGAAACCAAAAAATTCATCTCTTATTAATAAGATAAGGTATATAGGCACCCAATTAGAAAGCATGCATTTTATTTTTTTAAAGTAGTTCATAATTGTTCAAATGCTTTTCTCTTGAATTTGACCAGTTTTGTTGACTTATTTGCACCAAATTTTTGGATTGATTTATTTTCCTATTGGAACTTCATGAAAAACACTTTTATAGTGGATTTGTTTCAGTAAGCTAAAAATTAAATTGCACTTAAATGTATCTTGATTGGGGGCACCTGGGTGGCTCAGTGGGTTAAAGCCTCTGCCTTTGGCTCAGGTCATGATCCCAGGGTCCTGGGATCGAGCCCCGCATGGGGCTCTCTGCTCAAGCATGGAGCCTGCTTCTCCCCCTCCCCTTTCTCTGCCTGTCTGTCTGCCTGCTTGTGATCTCTGTCTGTCAAATAAATAAAAATAAAAATATTTTTTAAAATGTATCTTGATTGGATTTTGACAGGAACCAATAAAAGTACATTTTTATATTAAGAAATTCTATGAAAACAAAATAATGCTAAGTCAGTGAATCAATTTATTATATGGATTATTCACCAATATTGTTTTGTTTTGCTAAAGATTTTTAAGAATCCAGTGGCTGTCTGAACCTGTTGTTTTATATAACTTTAAATAATAATCAATGAAACAGTAATCAATATAGATTGTTGTTTTCCTTTGGCTTGTTTTCCAGTGTGGTGAATTCTAAAACCTTGTTACATTGACTTTTACTGTGGCAAACACTATTTCATGTTATTCTCCCATGAATTTGTTCTCAAATTTATTTATATTTATTGGTAAGTAGTATAGAGGCGGTCTAAGCAATGTTTATTATTTAATTTATTTATAGATAAAGGGGAAGTTGAAGCCCACTTAAGAAATTTTAGGAATTTTTCTTTAAGCATGAGAGCCTTAGAGACAAGAGAAGCAAAGAAGAGAAACTTCCAGACGAGGTTGTCATTGTTGTCATTGGTAAACATTTGTGAAGCATCATATGTATTAAGCATGGAGAAAAAGCTTAAAACAAAACTAAGAAGCTTTATTATGTGTTGAAAAATAAGGGCAACCGATTCTTTTATTTTAGTCATCTTTACAATTGGCATGTTTCTGCATCTGAATCAATCATGCTACAACCTTTAAAGGTTATTAAACACCATTAAAATGAAAAATTGGTGCACTACAATCTGCTCATCTTGCATACATAGACTTTGACACTAAAGAAATAGCAATTTAATTCAGCAAGACTTATTATGATCTGCTAAGCAAAAAGCACTGTGTTTGGTACTGCAAAGGAGGCAAATGATAAAACACTTTTTGCTTTTCATGGAGCCTACTTTACATTCTGGTAGAGAAAATAAGACATATAATAATGCAATAATAAAATATAGAATACATTAGAGAAGTGGTTCTCAAGCTTCGGGATGTATTGCAGTCATCTAGAGGGCTTGTTTGAAAACAGATTGTTGGGCACCAAACTCAAGGTTTCTGACTCTGTAGGTCTGGGGTGGGGCCTGTGGAGGTGCATTTCTAACAAGTGCCCAAGTAATACTGATATTGATGGACGGGGATCGCACCTTGAGAATCACTGCGATAGAGGTTTAAAAGAGCTCTTGGAGTTCATAGGACAGTGAACATAATCCTGACCATAGAGTCAGGGAAACCCTTATAGAAGAGTTAAAATTTAAGCTGAGTCTTGAAAGATGAATACAATTTTAATGAACAAGTATGTGAGAGAGGGACATTCTAACAGAGAGAAGAGCTTGAGCAAAGCTCCAAAGGAGGGAAGTATCTACTTGGGGAATAATGAATAGATAATTTTTTTTAAAGATTTTATTTATTTATTTGACAGAGATCACAGGCAGATAGAGAAGCAGGCATAGAGAGAGAGGAGGGAGCATGCTCCCCGCTGAGCAGAGAGCCCAATTCGGTTGTTCCCAGGACCGTGGGATCCTGACCTAAGCCGAAGGCAGAGGCTTTAACCCACTGAGCCACCCAGGTGTCCCATGAATAGATAATTTTAAACATATGTTAATGTTGTAGGAGATTTTTCTGTGTTGTTGTTGTTGTTTTTAAGATTTCATTTATTTGAAAGAGAGAGTACAAGCAGGAGGAATTGAGAGGGGCAAAAGGAGAGGGAGAAGCATATTCCCCACTGAGCAGAGAACCTGACATAGGCCTTGATCCAGGACTCTGAAATCAGGATGTGAGCTGAAAACAGACACTTAGCCAACTGAAGCTTGATCCAGGACCCCAAGGTCAGGACCTGAACTGAAAGCAGAGGAGCATGTTCAACTAAGCCACCCAGGTGCCACTGTAGGAGATGTGCACCTTAAGGTCAGACTGTGGAAGACTTTTTATGCTAAGAAACCTGAGCTTTACTCGGCAGACAAACGTTTCCCAAACTTGCCTGATCATAAGAATCATGGATAATATATTAAATATAAAAATTCTTAGACCTTACCTAAGGGCTACTGATTCAGAATTGCCAAGCAGAGGGGAGTGGGAATTCTATAGTTAAAAAGATTCCAGGTTATTCTTTATCAGGCCAATTTGGAAACACATGAGTATGTTCATTTCCTGAGGAGTCAAAACAAATGGCAAATTAAGTTTTATCATAGACCTGCCTTACTTTGTGTAAGTGTTTACCTGGAAAATTATGTGTAGTAGTCCTTAAGGAATGGACTACTTGAAGGAATTCAGTCATTGGATATTCTTTCCATGAGTGAATAACCCTGCAGTTTCCATTTTGTAGCTGACATTTTAAGTGTATTTAAATGAACCATGCAACAAAGCTTTCCACAGAAATCTTTGTTAGGTTCAATTTTTTTCAATAGGTTTGGGTTTTTTGGTTGTTGTTGTTTTGTTTTTTTCAATTATAAAGGTCTTTAATAGGGTGCCTGGGTGGCTCCCTCTGCCTCTTCCCCTGCTTATACTTTCTGTCTCTCTCTCACACATGAATCAATAAAATCTTAAAAATATATTAAAATAAAACCAAAGGTCCTTAATAGGCTGTCTTTTTCTCACCTCTATTGTTGACATAATGGCACTTACCTCATAGGTATGGAGCGGGACTTGAATAAGCCACTGCATAGAAAGCTTAGTTTAGGGACTGATGCATAAAATATGCTCATAAATGGGAGTTGTTCATACTAAAAAAAAAAAAAAACCCTATCTTTAGCAGTACTTTAACTCATTGGAAGGGGTGAAATAATACAATACAGACTGTCCCTAACTTACAGTGTTTGGACTTAAAGTTTTTCAGCTTTATGATGGTGTGAAAGTGATATGCATTCAACTCAAACCATTCTTCAACTGTGAACTCTCTTTTCCCAGGCTAGTCATATGCATAGGCTACTCTGTTTTGATGCTGGGAAGCAGCAGGGAGCCGCACCTACCAGTCAGCCACAGGACCATAAGGGTAGACAACCCATACACTGACAACCGCAGGAGCAGAGAGATGGTCTAGAGTCATTCTGTACCCATACAACCAATCTGGGGGTTTTTTTGTTGTTGTTTTTGTTTTACTTTCAGTACAGTATTCAGTAAAGTACGTGAAATATTCAACACTTTATTATTAAATAGGCTTTGTGTGACATGATTTTGCCCAACTATAGGCTAATGTAGTTGTTCTGAGCACGTTTAAGGGACGCTAGGCTAAGCTATGATGTTCAGTAGGCTGGATATATTAAATGCCTTTTTGGCTTATTGGTATTTTCAACTTAAAGTGTGTTTATTAGGATATAATATACCTCATCATAAGTGTAAGTCAAGGAAAATCTTTCCTTGCAAATTGTATTTGAATTGCAGTAAGTTGCATAGGACTTGACAAATGAACTTTTTGACTTTCCATAGATGTATCATCCATAGAAAAATATTCTCTTAGACCTCCCTCCTATGTATACTTCCTCATGCTTTCAGGTAGATTGCTCTATCTCTGTTCCCTCTTCATCAGCACTCTTAGTTCTTTTATGGTCGGATCATATTAATCTATTTTAATATTACCTTAAGTAAAATGTAAGTAGAAAATAAAGCTTTTGCAAATTGTATTATAATGCATTCTAAAGCCAAATAGAAATGATTGCTGAATTATTCACTGTTTTAGGTTTTTGCACACTTTACTTCTTGGATCCTTAGTAAAGTCACACAAAGTATCTCTTTATCATGACCCCATTTCTAGAAAACACCCTCATCAAGGATAGTAGGAAACCACTCCTTGAGGACCCACAGCCTAGGGATTACATGGCTAACACTTACCTGTAGCATCTTACATCATAATAGGTGATTATATTTAAGAACACCTACTTTTGTGGGAGTAGAGAAGACACCAGTGAGCAGAAAGTTGGGGCAAAGAGAAGTAAACCAAGCTAAGCTTAGAATTAAGTAAGCTAAGAATTTCATTGTGGGTTTTGGTTAGTGGAACAAATAAAACAAAAAGAAAGGGAAACCCTGGCTCTTCTTATCCTTTAGCATGTCAATTCCTGGCTGCCAGGAGTTAAAGGCCTTGCCACTCAGGCTCTGACCCAGGCAGGACCAGTAACATAAGAAACTCCTTGGAGCTGGGGTTAGAAGTTCTTAGGCCTCAGTCCAAAACTTGTGATTCAGAATCTGCATTTTAACAAGATTCCGGGCTGATTACATGTATGTTAAAGAGTGAGAACCACTTTTTTTAAGGTGGAAAGGAGAGGAAAGGAAGCAATATCAGAATTTGTAAGAGAATCCATTCCAGAAGACAAGTATAAGAGTAATGATGATTACTTGGTTTTTCTGCACATATATTTCCTATTTTAAATGCAATATGGTGATATTGCTCTTGTTTAATTGCCTTTCAGTATAGGTTGTTTTCTTCACCAACTGTGTAAATTATCTTTATAATTCCCATGCATCAACTGGGTATTTTTTATGTAGCTTGAGAGGTACTTAGATGCTCTATAGAGTTTTGTTTTAATTAACATAGTAAGAGCCGATAATTCAAAAGAGCTATCTTTGTCTTGCTTATTTTCACATTTCAATTCGGAAACCTTTCCCTAAACTAACATATGCCTTAAAACTCCATACATACTTCAGCAAAACAGAATGAAACAAAAAACCCAAACCCCATAGTGTTCTGAAAATTTTGGGAAAATGTGCATAAACCTGCACTCACGTGTGTTGTAACTATAAATTTTTTTTATCAAAAAAAAAAAAAAAAAGGAATGAAAATTCAGTCAATATTAGCATTTTGCCCACTGAAGCACATCCTTATGACAGTAGATGGCTTCAGTCTTTTAGAGAGTACACATATGATAAAGTCATCATTTTGGTTTTCTTTTCTGTATTATTCAATTTGGAAATGTAAACATTTTACCATTTAGAACTTAAAATTTTTTTAATCTAAACAAATCTTACTTCCGTGTTTTTTCTCATTTCTAAACTTGAAAAACTTAAAACTTAGGCAGTACAAATTTTCAGGTTGCAAGTTACCAAAAGATTAACTAAGTGAAGTTCACATTAAAAAAAAAAAAAAAAAGGACAAAGAACAACCCAAAAACAATGAAAGGAGAAAAAGAACATAAAGGAGGTTCATCAGTAAGTCTCTACTAAGAATTTGAGACAAATGGAAATGAACTTTCCACAACTCACTCATCCACTTTTGTCTTCATTTTTTTCTAGGACTGGGCTCATAATCAAATATTTTTATGTCTGATTTTTCAAATTTTTCTCATGTACATGGTCATTTTCTCAACCCTTTGATTTTTGGTTTTTATTTTCCATTGAGGATGTGGAATTCTCATGCTCCTTATTTTTCAACGTGGAGTACTTGACTTCATTGTCTTACTTTGTTTTCCTTTTGAGAATGGACTTTAAGCTCTATCAGCCTTTCCCCCCTGTTATTATTTAAACTCTTATGATCATGTTCTTATTCTTTTCTTACCTTCAGCATTTTCTTCCCAAGGTGAACTTTCTCGGTTTCTCTATTTTTCATTGTTTCTGCTTTGACTTTTTTTCTCTCTGAGCTCTGGAATCTCTTCTCCTTCCCCTCCTAACTTTGTTTCTTGATGTTGCTTTTCTCTGTCCACTTTCTGGGCTTCTCCTCTGTACTCCTGTTCTTTGTATCTGTGGTACTCCTTGCTTCTCTGCCAGTTCTGTCATGGCTTCTAGATCACATCCTTCTCTCCTTCCCCTAAGTCTGCTTCTTTCTCTTGTTCTACTTTGTAACTACCTTTTTTTTTTTTTCATTTTTGGATGCTTTATTTTATATCTCACCCCATATACCACTTTGCCCCTTAGACCCATAACCAGTAAGGAAATTGAAGCAGTAATCAAAAATCTCTCAATGGTCCAGGGCCAGATGGCTTCCCAGAGGAATGCTACCAAACATTTAAAGAAGAATCAATACCTATTCTCCTGAAACTGTTCCAAAAAATAGAAAGGGAAGGAAAACTTCCAAACTCATGAGGTCAGCATTACTTGATCCCCAAACCAGACAAAGACCCCATCAGAAAAGAGAATTATGGACCAATATCCCTGATGAACATGGATGCAAAAATTCTCACCAAAATACTAGCCAATGGGATCCAACAGTACATTAAAAGGATTATTCACCATGACCAAGTGGGATTTATTCCTGGGCTGCAAGTTTGGTTCAACAACCACAAATCAATGTGATACAATACATGAATAAAAAGAACAAGAACCATATGATCCTCTCAATAGAAGCAGAAAAAGCATTTGACAAAGTACAGCATCCTTTCTTGATCAAAACTCTTCAAAGTGTAGGGGGTACATACCTCAATATCATCAAAGCCATCTATGAACAACCCACAGTGAATATCATTCTCAATAGGGAAAAACTAAGAGCTTTTCCCCTAAGGTAAGGAACACAGCAGGCCTGTCCACTATCACCACTGCTGTTGAACATAGAACTAGAAGTCCTAACCTCAGCAATCAGACAACAAAAAGAAATAAAAGACATCCGAATTGGCAAAGAAGTCAAACTCTCACTCTTTGCAGATGATATGGTACTTTATGTGGAAAACCCTAAAGACTCTATCCCAAAACTATTAAAACTCATATAGGAATTCAGTCAAGTGTCAGGATATAAAATCAATGTACAGAAATCAGTTGCATTTCTATACCCCAACAACAAGACAGAAGAAAGAAATTAAGGAGCCAATCCTATTTACAATTGCACCCAAAACCTTTAGATACCTAGAATTAAATCTAACCAAAGAGGCAAAGAATCTGTACTCAAAAAACTATAGAATATTCATGAAAGAAACTGAGGAAGACACAAACGGAAAAACGTTCCATGCTCATGGATTGGAAGAACAAATATTGTGAAAATATCTATGCTACCTCGAGCAGTCTACACATTTAACACAATTCCTATCAAAATACCATCAACTTTTTTCAAAGAAATGGAACAAATAATGCTAAAACTTGTATGGAACCAGAAAGGACTCTGAATAGCCAGAGGAATGTTGAAAAAGAAAAGCAAAGCTGATGGCATCAGAATTCCAGACTTCAAGCTCTATTACAAAGCTGTAATCATCAAGACAGTGTGGTAGTGGCACAAAAACGGACCCGTAGATCAATGGAACAGAACAGAGAGCCCAAAAATAGACCCTCAACTCTATGGTGAACTAATCTTCGACAAAGCAGGAAAAAATGTCCAATGGAAAAAAGACAGTCTCTTCAACATCTTCAACAAATGGTGTTGGGAAAATTGGACAGCCATATGCAGAAGAATGGAAGTGGACCATTTCCTTACACCACACACAAAAATAGACTCAATGTAAATGAAAGACCTCAGTGTGAAACAGGAGTCCATCAAAATCCTTGTGGAGAGCACAGGCAGCAAACTCTTTGACCTCAGCCACAGCAACTTCTTCCTAGGAACATTGTTAAGGCAAGGGAAGCAAGGGTAAAATGAACTACTAGGACTTCATCAAGATAAAAAGCTTTTTTTTTTTTTTTTTTTTTTTTTGCACAACAAAGGAAAGAGTCAACAAAACCAAAAGACAACTGACAGAATAGGGGATGATATTTGCAAATGACATATCAGATAAAGGGCTAGTATTCAAAATCCGTAAAGAACTTCTCAAACTCAACACCCAAAGAACAAATAATCCAATCAGAAAATGGGAAGAAAACATGAACAGACATTTCTGCAAAGAAGACATCCCAATGGCCAATAGGCACATGAAAAAGTGCTCAACATCACTTGGCATCAGGGATATACAAATCAAAACCATAGTGAGATACCACCTCACACCAGTCAGAATGGCTAAATTAACAAGTCAGGAAAAAACAGGTGTTGGTGAGGATGCGGAGAAAGGGGAACCCTCCTACACTGTTGGTGGGAGTGCAAGCTGGTGCAGCCACTGTGGAAAACAATGTGGAGGTTCCTCAAAAAGTTGAAAATAGAGCTACCCTATGACCCAGCAATCTCACTACTGGGTATTTACCCCAAAGACACAAATGTAGTGATCTGAAGGGATATGTGTACCCTAATGTGTATAGCAGCAATGTCCACAATAGCTAAACTATGGAAAGAGCCTAGATGTCCATTAACAGATGAATGGATAAAGAAGATGTGGTGTAGATATACAATGGAATATTATGCAGCCATCAAAAAATGGAACTAGAGAGTATTGTGCTACGTGAAATAGGTCAATCAGAGAAAGACAATTATCATATGATCTCATTGATTTGAGGAATTTGAGAAACAGGATCATAAGGGAAGAGAGGGTAAAAATGGAAAAGATGAAAACAGAGGGAGACAAACCTTAAGAGACTCTTAGTTTCAGGAAACAAACTGAGGGTTGCTGGAGTGGAAGGGGATGGGAGGGATGGGGTGGCAGGGTGATGGACGCTGGGGAGAGTGTGTGCTATAGTGAGTGCTGTGAATTATGTAAGACTGATGAATTCAACAAATGGTGTTGAAACAAATAACACATGATATTTTAATAAAAATATTGTATAAATATCTCTTATAGTATCCCTTTGATATTGAGGTCAGATAAAAGAACCTCACTCTATGGGTGGCAAAATTGAGGTGATTCTTAAACATGTGTTTCTTAAACTATTGAGAAGTGGCATCTCATTTACACGTCTTCTTGTAGCTGGCAGAATTAATTTTTGCTGAAAAAATGGGACCATTTTATTACATTTCAATCTCCCCTCAACTATGGAAAAAGAGAGGAGAATAAAAGCTCTTTTTTTTTCTTTTTCAGAATCCTGCTGGACACTTTATCTGCTACATATTTGTCTATGAGCCCAATTCCTTCTAGATGAGAGTAAGGTACTGGGATGTGGGCTGAGGCTGCTAGATGAGTGAGGACAGACAAATAGCAGTTGATGAGTGAGGACCATTGTATCTGCCTTGGGTTGTATCCCATTCCCTTCTACACTGTGCTTCTATTCTTTTCCTTATTTTTATTATGATCATGCTCATTGCGCTTTGATTCTATTTAAACTTCTAATTTTACCCCTTTCCTAATCTTTTTCCTTAGACTCAGATTTTTCTCTAACATTCTTATGATTCCTTTCTTTACTCCTTGACTCCCATCTTCTTTTCTTCATTCCATTATGCTTTGTATTTTGTTTATTTTTATATTATGCTTTTCTTAACTCTTTGACTTCTTTTTGCTCTTACTCCCACTTTTAGATTTGGCACCTTTCTTCACCTTGTTTTTATGATATTTATCATCTTTTTTTCTGAATTCTAATGTCTCTCTCTTTACTGTTAGATTAATTGTTTTAACTTTCTTTTCCTCTTCCTGTTTGGATTCTTGGACACATGCTTCGTAAAACATGTGTAAAATATGTAAAAATATGTAAATATGTAAATATGTAAAAACATAAAAAGTTATGTTTTTCTCTTTTACTCTAGCTGGACTTATTTGATTTGTTTTGTTTCAGTTTCTTTTGTTTACTCACTCTTAACCTCCTTTGATTCAGCTTTCACCATTGGACAACCTCATTCTTTGGGTTTTCGGAATCTCTTGCCTCCAATGTGAAGCCATCTCACTATGTCTGAAATGATCCCTTGATCTGAATCTGGAGGGAAATTGATAATCCTTTGTCCTATTTCTTTAATTTCTTTGCTAGATCTAGTAACTGAAAGTCTCTTCTGATAGGAAGCAGGCTGAAAGTTAGGTAGATCGATCTCTCTCTCTTTTTCTCTGTTTTTCCTTTCTTTGTCATCAGCTTTAGGCACACTTTTTCTAATTAGGAACCTGTTTTCAGGTATAGGAGGGAACTCTTCTGGTGTACAGTACACTGGTGTTATGCTCTAAGATTTTCAGCCTTGCTTTCACTAAATGTGCTTTAATTGCTTTTCGTGTGTGTGTGTGTATTTGGGAACTTTTTTCCTATGTTTCTTTTTTTTTAATATTTTATTTATATATTTTACAGAGAGAGACACAGCGAGAGAGGGAACACAAGCAGGGAGAGTGGGAGAGGGAGAAGCAGGCTTCCCAGGCATCAGGGAGCCCAATGTGGGGCTCAATGTGGGGCTCAATTCCAGGACCTGAACCAAAGGCAGACACTTAAGAACTGAGCCATCCAGGCGCCCTTCTTTTTTCTTTTTAAAATCTCTCTGCAGAAACACTTGGGTGGCTTAGTTGGTTAAGCATCAGAATTGGTTTTGGTTCAGGTCATGATCTTAGAGTTGTGAAATCAAGCCCCACATAGGGCTCTATGCTCAGCACAGAGTCAGCTTGAGATTCTCTCTCTCCCTTTGCCCCTCCCCCAACCTGTGCTTGCTTGCTCTCATCATTAAAATAAATAAATAAAATTTTTTTAAAAATCAAAAAACAAATTTTTCTCTTCAGAAGTACTTTCAGAATCAGTAAAGGACTGAGAATCTTTTGAGCTGGATGAGTCACTGGATGAGGAGGAGGAGGAGGAAGAGGATATCACCTTTTCTTCTTTCTTAGCTCTAGTTTGGGAATTAGCTCTCCACAGCTGAGTATCTCAGCAAATGGTTTGCTCACTGCATCTGTTTTCTGGTTTTCTCTCTCCCACAACTTCCTTAACAGAATTCACTTGCCCCAAAACAACATGATACCCATTTAATGAGGAGTTGGTTTTGTGGTTATGAAGAACTATGAACATTTTTATCCTTCCCCTGTCACTGATAAAAGAGATTTTCTGTTGTGTTTAACAGAGAAACTCTTATCTTCAAAATATTCTCCATTAATAGCTTCCCCTTCTCTTTCATTTTCTTCACTGAAGTCACCATCTGAACCATAAAATCTTTGACAATGCTGCAAAACTGAAAACTCTTGCAATATAATGGCTTCTGAGTTTATTTCCCTGACCCCTTTTACCTGTAAAAGACAATAGAATTTATCCCATGTTTGGGGGAATATATCAGAAAAAATTCAAAGACAACTCTCCCAGCAGGTTGATTATTAATGGCAATGTCAAACAAACAAACAAACAAATAACCCACAGAATAATGAGAATGAATGCTGAATATTTGTTCCAATGGCTCTAATACTTCAGTCTTTAAATAGAGAACAATCGAGGACAAGTTGATTCAATCAAGGACAACTGATCCAATCCTTTCACTCCTGCACTGGTAGGTATACTACTTCTTCTTGGGGTTCTATCCTTTAAAGCACTTCAGATCTACAGCTGCCCAGAAAAGGCACTGAAGCCCATGACTACAGTCATTTTTACTAATTCACTACATGAATTTTATTTTACTTTAAAAGTTAC
Source organism: Meles meles (assembly GCF_922984935.1). NCBI lineage: Eukaryota > Metazoa > Chordata > Mammalia > Carnivora > Mustelidae > Meles > Meles meles. Next base: position 138,988,748 of record NC_060066.1, read on the forward strand.
TTTAATTTTTTTTCTTTCCATTGTTATCTGATGCATTTTTATAAGATAAATAATTGAATGGTACAATAAAAAAAAAAACCTTAGATTCTATTTCAAAAGTTCAATTTACAGAACTGGAGAACAACCCATGAAAATACTAAATTATTTGCCCACACTTTCTCAGCTAATCCTTGGTAGAACTAGAACTGAACCAGGATTGGCACCATACTTTTCCTACTTTAGTTCCTAGTATTAAGGGTTAAAACTCATGCCCACTTTTGTAAACTTTTTATCTTACATTATAAATGTAAATTCTATTTCGCTCTCTTCTTCCTTAAATGTATTAAGGAATTCTTTTCTAGGTATAAACCAAAATAGTTCAATTCTAGAGACAATTTTACCCATAGCTGTTGCTATACTTAGAGTTTTAAAATATTGCACATGTAAGTGTTGTAGTATATGGTGTATGTAGATTCGAATGGTCTTGCTATGCATTAGTGTTTGAAAATGACCAAATATCTTACTGTTCTTTCATTTAATATAGTGATTGAACAGCTCTTTTATACTACTACTTACGTCATGAACAAGTTTTAGATGAATATCTGCAGATCATGTTTCAAGGGACCCATAGATGATCCAGATAACAATGATCAAAATGCAACAAAAACATAGGACTTTCAAAGTTATCAAAGCTTTTTGTTTTTGCTTTTTTTGTTTGTTTTTTGTTTGTTTTTTAAGTAAGTTCCATGCCCAGCATGAAGAACAGGCAAGGTTTAAACTCATGTCCCTGAGATCAAGACCTAAGCTGAGCTCAAGAGTCAGAAGCTTAACTGACTGAGTCATCCCAGCACCCCAAGATTTTTAAAAAATTAATATAATCACCATCAAATTATATTATCAACAAGTTTTTCTAGACTCTACATAAGATTTGTAGTGTCTAGACTTCTTAGGAAATAACATGCAGACAAAGTCAATTTTATGAAAAAGAAAGCTACACATTCTTTTGGATATTGGATTATTAAAAGAATGAAGTTAGAGGATGGAGTAAATTTGGAGAGGATGAAAGATCACCAAGGGAACAGTTCAGCACTTTCTGGAAGGAGAAAACAAGGGGATAAAGGAACTAAAGAAATGAGTTTCCACAACTAGCAGAGTGGAGTTAGGACCATTTACATGCATATAAGGTATGTAATTAATATTTACAATTTGGGCTGAAAGGAAATTATAAAATCAAGCACTTATCAACAGTGTATAAAGTAAGCCATGCTTCTGACTAAAGAAAAATATTTTAATTGGAAGACTTTTTTATTCATTATGGAAAGTTAAAGTACTTAAAATGTAGTTTGGGATGGAAGTGATAAAACATACATCCCTCCCTGCTTTGATGTACTTCTGGGGTATTAACCAATATTTTTGGTTGTTTTTATTTTGTTGTTTTTATTTTTTCTCCTGTTGCTTCTTTCACTGAGACAACTGGACTCTAAAGTAGATGTTCCTCAAGGAAGTGTTATCAAATCCTTCATTTTAAAAAAAGATTTTATTTATTTATTTGACAGAGAGAGGGAACACAAGCAGGGGAAATGGGAGAGGGAGAAGCAGGCTTCCCACTGAACAGGGAGCACCATGCAGGGCTTGATCCCAGGGCCCTGGGATCATGACCTGAGCCAAAGGCAGACACTTAACGACTGAGCCATCCAGGTGCCCCGACTTTTAAACATCTCAGATTAAGATCCAGACTTGAGACGAAAGAATTAGAAAAATACCTGATGGATCAAAACCCATTTTTCCTGTCCTCAATACTGAAGATTCTCTAGACTTGGGGAAAAGGAAGGTAGTCAGAGGGAAAGAAAAGAGCTCAGATGCTGAGTACCTGAGAAAAAAACCTGGGCTCACTTTTCTCTTGGATTTGTTCTAAAGTTGGGTGTGGTAAGGTTTAGGGGAAAAGAGAACACTCCTCTCTGCGTAATTTTAGAAATTGGAGAGCAGAAGAAATGTCATTTTTCCAGTGTACTTTGAGAAGGTGTCAAGACTCCAGAATTCTCCCTCACTTCCCCATGCCAATGGCACAAGAGCAATAGGGTTGAGGTGCCACGTGGTGTGGTGACTGAGGTAGCCTCTGTGCCCCAGGAGTGTATGCAGAGCAGCAGAAGCATGTCCCATGAGTCAGAGTATACTACAGGGATGAGGCAGGGCCTTTTGGTGCCCCATTCCTTTTCTCAGTCTCCCAAAAGTCACAGAAACTGGTGTCCAACACAAGAAGGACGCAGCTGTAAACTTTGTGGACTGCTCGTCAGGACCAGAAGGTGTACCTCACCAGATAGTAGCACAGAGCTGATGACAACTGACAACAGGTGATAGGCCCCTGGAACATATAGGCAATCCCAATGTAAGGGGAGGGAAAACTGCACTGAATGAGATTGTTTTCCCAACATCTAGTGGAATGGAGGCTTGAAATAGAATGAAAGCATTTCTTGGATACTTGAGCTTATGAACTGAAACTTGGACTCATTATGTTATCAATAGTGATAGATTTGTGAAAGAAGTCTCATTTCCTAATATTAGTAGGAACTGACACCTTCAGATGCAATATGATCTATTAAAAGCCATACAACATATTAATATCAACTGGTGTAGAAACTCAGATCTGAACCTCAGTCATCAGATAAATGCTCAAATGGTAAACATACCTCTTTTTTTAAAAAAAAATCCTATCATACCTACTACCAGTACTAGCTACCATTACTGAGTATGTACTATATGCTGGACCTTGCCCTAAGCCTTGTGGATGGCATATTTAATTCCTTCGGTAGTCCTATGAGGTAAATACTTACATTTTACATGAAAAGGCTAAATAAATTGCCAAATTTTGCAAAGCTTGAACTTTATGTGATTGGAGAACTTTTTGCATAATCATTATGACATTCTGTCTTAGATTGAAATACTGAAATACTACATCTTTAAAGTTACATCAAATCATCAAAATCTATGTTTCCCCCTAAACTTTAGGTTTTTCTATTGGAGAATTTAAGGCAAATTCAAGAGGGCTCTTAGCCAAGACTCATCCTCCACTCTCTGTCTCCAGTTTAACTCTAGTTTCCAGAGAAGCAAGGCTACTATGACTTTTCCATAGATTATCTGACCATTGGGTGAGGCCTTTCCCTTGTGCAGGTCACCTATCAACATAAGTAGACATCTTTTCTAATCATTTGGCTCTGAAACTTCAGGTCACTATTTTGTTTTTAGTTTTCACACACTTAAACTTCTGTATTTTAATCTCCTTTTCTGACCTGCCTTCCCTAAAAGCTATTTATCTTAGATCAATGACTTCATCCTGAAACCCAGTATTTTGGAGAGAGAAAGAGGAAAAAAAGGAGGCCCTGTTTTTAGTAAGGGCAAATTGGTTTTGTCTGCCAGTGCTATGTTATAAAGCTTCTCCGCTGCTATCAGCGAAAACTAGCTTAAATAGAAAGAGAAGAAGCAGTGTTTTGTAACCTTTTCTGGGATCACAATATTTCAGTCATATCTGCTTGGAATATGACTCTCATCATGGTATTTTTTCCCCATAATACATAGTTATATGTAATTTTTTTCACACCTCTCATCTAGAAGTGTATTGTTTTGAAGAAAAGTTTGAAAGTTAAACACAAGCCTTTACTGAAAGTATTTGATATCTATCTAATGAAAAATATGACTGAATAAAGTTACACTTGAAGTTCTATTTTTATCCTTAAATTAAAGTTTAAAGAAAGAAAAGGGATTAACAATTATTATTAGATTTTTATGTTAAAAATTATGAACTTTCAATATATAAATTTCAGGTTTTTCCCAATAGGCTTTATTACTTCTCCTGGCTGTCTTTTCATTTTCCTGTGCTGTCCATCAACCAACTATTTCCTATCCTTTTGGGATATTCCTCAATTTCTGTTTGCATTACAATGTCATATTTCTTTTCTTTTAAATGATTTTAATTTCATTTTTAATATATAGAGAGAACACACTGTAATGAGTTCATTTCACTCTTTTCAGTTTCAAAATAATTTTGTCTTTTGAAATTTTTGCCTCCTAAAATAAGTCAAGCATTTCAGAGACTTCACAGAAAGAAATAGTCTCTTTTCTCTTTTAATTTTCTATATTTATAGAAAAGAGTTCCATGTATCTAAGCACTTTTATAAAGTAGAGGTGTTTAGTAAAATAGAATCGCCAACATAATAAATATTTCTCAATTGGGATATTTTTGTGGCAAAGTTATGTAAAGCAACTTATGGCTTCATGCTCTTATGTTAGAAGAAAGATTGTTTTTTTATTTCTTCACAATAAAAAGAGATTTGCTATATATTTTTTCTGATTATGAAGGCTCGTGCTTATTTACAATAGCTTTATTATAAAAATTATTTGGAAGTTACATGCAATAGACTTGTACAAGTAGCAACATAGATCTAAAACCCATAGTATTAGGTGGAAAATGTAAGAAAAGAATGTGATACCATCTAAGTAAATTTAAAATATCTGTAAAAAAACAAAAAAAAAATTAGGACTACAAACTGAAAGATTACACCAAATACATTAGTGTAGTCATCAGTGGGGGGTGGTTTGAGTGATCTAAGTAGGAAATGGGGGTAAAAGAAGACATTTCAGATAATACAGAAGTACAAAAAATTTAAAATCACCCTCAATCCCATTACCAGTAATAATCACAGTGCGTATTTGGGAGTATAGCCATCCAGATCTCTCTCTTTCACACCCAGACCGCCCCCCCCAACACGCTTTATTATGGGATTATAATTTGCTTTTAAAGCAGCAGGACCTCAGGCTAGTCACTAAACTTCTCTGTCTCTATTTCCTAAGTATTATAGTATGTATGTAAGTATTATGTAGTAAGTATGTAAATATTACATGGAGATAAGGATATCCACTGGGCTGTATCTCCAGGATCTAGAGCATATATTTCAACAAATATTTGTTAGTTAATTGAAAGTAACAATTAGCAATAATGAATATGAAATGTCTTGTACCTAGAAAATACTCATTAAGTTGTAGTTATTGTCTTATTAAGCTATGGGGATGATGTTGAAGGAGGGAAGCAGAAAGGAAAAAAATTCAGAGTCCAGATTGCTGATGAGAGTCCAAGATTAGATGCTAGGGCCAATGTGAGTTTGAAAATGTAGAAATTAATGTTGACAAGTTTGTAAGAAAAAAAGGAGTTGTTCTGAATTAGGCTCAGCATTCAGGGTTACGAACAGCCTGTCCAAATGGAAAATACACATGTGGCTTTTAACAATGTGTGGATGTGAGTAATCAACTCATCAAGGTAAAATCCTTAAGCTTTTTCTACCCAATATCATTGCTATACCCAAAACCATATTGCAGAAAGAGTTGATAAATGCATGTTTTCTTGGGGCGCCTGGGTGGCTCAGTGGGTTAAAGCCTCTGCCTTCGGCTCAGGTCATGATCCCAGGGTCCTAGGATCGAGCCCCACATCGGGCTCTCTGCTCCGCGGGGAGCCTGCTTCCTCCTCTCTCTCTGCCTGCCTCTCTGCCTAGTTGTGATTTCTCTCTGTCAAATAAATAAAATATTTTTTTAAAAATGCGTGTTTTCTTAATGCTACTATGTGGCAGGAATTTAAGTTATAATCTCCTTTCAAGGCACATCTGTATTAAAAGGGAATTATTTAAAGCCACCTGAGTGTCAATTACTACATAAAGACTAATTGACCTAATTAACTAATGTGGGTCAATGGCTCTATACTACCTAAGGAACATTTTCAAATGAAAGTGGGGGGTGGGGAGCGGAAAGGAACTCCAAAAGGAATTTCTTTAAGTGAACATCCTTAAGTTTAGTGAGTCTGATTTATTTCTAGCACACAGATATAATATTGCTGCATATTATATTGCTGGAGTGGCTGAGCTGGGATAAAAAGAGATAGACTAATTCTCTGAGGATTCTGAGGAATATTCTGTTCATCACTCAGGGGAAGGCACTATATAAATTACATTATAACAATACTACCTCTTTCTGATAATGTAGCATCAAAAGAAGAATTCAACATGACAAGAAGTCAAATTTACTATCATACTGTTTTGATTCTCTTGGTGATGTGATAAAGTGCATGCTGATACCTACTTTTTATTTGATTAACTCCAGATTCTTTGAATGCCAACTTGTTCCATTTGAAGTATTGCCTGTCAAATATAAACTGGGACTGATAATATCTGGGCCCTATGACTGAGGAAAGAATGTATAAAATACACCTGCGGTAGGCAAAATAAAGCCCCCAAGGCTATTCATGTTTTAATCTTCCGTATTTGTGAATATGTCAAATTACATGGCAAAAGGAACTTTGAACATGAAGTGAAGGGTCTTGGGATGGGGAGAGTATCCTGGATCATCCACGCGGGCCCAATGTACTCACAGGTGTTCTTATAAATGAAAGAAGGAAGCAAGAGGGTCAGAGAAGGAGGTGGAAGGCTGGAAGCAAAGGCCAGAGAGAGAGAAAGGGTGATATGTTTGAAGACACTACACTGCTAGCTTCAATAGTGGAGAAAAGGGCCACAAGTCAAGGAATGTAGGCGACTATTCTAGAGAAGTCAAGGAAATTGATTCTTCCTTAGAGCCTCCAGAAGAGATGTAGCCCTGGATTTTAAAATCAAGCAACCTTGATTTTAGTCCAGTGACACTGACTTTTGGACTTCTGACCTCTAGACGTGTAAGTAATAAATTTGTCTTGTTTTAAGCCAGAGTTTGTGGTGATCTGCTATAGCAGCAAGAGAAACTAATGTGTCACCTTTAGGCTCATGGCACAGAGCTGCAATGATGTCATTTTAGTTGGGTTGAAATGACTTTCCCAAACTGTACCTATAATCCAAGACAGAGCTATGATATAAACCAGGGAAGCACCGCTGCAGAAGCTCTTGCTTTGCCTTTTATTCATCCCAAGCTCACTTTGCTCCTACTTATTCTGAGGCCTTTAGAGAGATGGAGCATGAGTGAAGGGGTTCCTAAATTGGGAAGAAATCAGTCCTGTCATGAGTTAATTCCCCTCTCCTAGGGTTTTAAAACCCAAAGATATTTTCTAAAAAGATATTTTCAACTATAAACAATGCCTTTTAATCAACTCTCTGTTCTGTACTCAAAATTAAACAAACATGAACCACTTAGAGGATGAGGAAAGTGTTCACAAAGCCTTTAGAAAATGTTTACGTGTCTTCACTTCGAGTCAATAGACTGGATATGCTGTTGGGCTAATAGTGTAGAATGGGAAGGAGCTTTGATCACTTGATCAAAATCTTACATGGGGCCAAGAAATTTAAAAAAAAAATGATGCTATGAGCAGCACTGTGCTAATGAGCACTTACATCCATTAAGTAACATTATCCAATTATCCCATACTTACTATCCCTACTTTTTTTTTTAATGACAGATTGAAAGACTAGGATCTGTCTTTATACTATTTTTTTTTTACAATTTTGTTTATTTATTTGACAGAGAGAGACACAGCGAAAGAGGGGGCATAAGCAGGGGAAGAAGAAGAGGCATGTTTCCCACCGAGCAGGGAGCCCAATGCGGGGCTAGATCCCAGGACCCTGGGATCATGACCTGACCAAAGGCAGATGCTGAACAACTGAGCCACCCAGGCGCCCCCTATCCCTACTTTTAATGGAGGAAAGTTAAATGGCACCATCCCAACTCCAAGCCTGAGCTGTTAACCACTACTCCATGTCCCTTCTTCACATCAGAACTTCCCTGCCTATCACATGGAAAGTTTCCTATATAACAGAGTCATGCAGATTTGTTTTCTTGATGTTCTGAGTGTGCCACCCCAGCAATTCTTCAGAATGCAGTGAGAATTTATGAGAGGAAATGTGTATGACACATACAACACCAAGTGAAGTGCTATTGCCAAACTCAGTCAGAGAATGGGCAGGTTGTGTGGTGCAGAGTTGGCTTTCTCTAAAGCACACAGTTCTGATGGGGTCAATGGAAAGGCCTGTTAACTGATGACATGACCGTGACTCCATTAGAAGAAAGGCAAACAATGAAAATGAATAAGTGCACATTTGGATTCTGACTATTGCAAGGTTCCAGTGAGGAAGAGAAGCTGGAGTTATCCAGTGAGGTAGCAAGCTTTTGGTTGGATAGCAAGTTTTCTGATGGATGTGGGTGAATGGTAAACAGGATGACACATACCCAAGGTCTTAGAGTAACTCATGTTTTAGAGGAAGACTATTGTCCAGAAATGGGTAAAATGCTAAAGAAAATTAAAAATTTAGAGCAGAAGGAGTTCTGGGAAAGGAAAAGCCCCAGCTTGTAAATAATGATGCTATGTTAGCATATAGTTGCAGTAAGGAAAAGAACTTCTCCACTCCTATTTTACTACCTTTTTTTCTGGATAAGAAGCCTGGAATATTGACATGAAAGGATGGAACAAATGTTAGTAAAAAGTACTGGAGCCCCAGCTTGTCCAAGATTCCACATCTGAACAATTGTATCTCAAGGGAATGTAATATAATAGATTATAAGAGAATGGGAAAATAGGCTTTGGAGTCAGATACACCTAGCATCTAATTTTTTCTCCTGGCGATTTACTTAACAGCTCCAAATTTCAGTTTCATCCCCTGTAAAACCGGGATAATAGTCTACCTCATTGGCAGGGAAATAATTCAACATAAAGCCCTTTAACCAGTACCTGGCACATAATACTGGACACACAGTGGCTATTTGTGGTATCGCTATTATTTCTATAGGCTAAATTGTTGAAATGACAAGAGAAATCTTTAAGAAATTGTGAGTAAAGAATAAATATTGTGAATAAGTAGTCAATAAACCTAGAACTAATTATATTAAAGATGGTTTTACCAGTTTCCAATGTAAATAGTGATCTCTAGGGATAGTGCAGGTTTGGTAAGATCATGCCAACCTAAATGCATTTTCCTTTTTCTGAAGGGGTTTGTATGTATTGGAAATCAGGGACATTTTATAGACAAAGAGTATTGGAATTTCAGCCTCACCCAGAATCTTGTGATACCCTTATGAAAGAACTGCACACTGGCTGTTTCAGGTAAGAAGGTTTTTAACTTGTTGAATAATCCTAATGGTGCTACTTAAGAAATTTCATAACTCCAGAGGAAGGTTTCTGGGAAGAATAACTTAGAGGTTGGCCCCTCAGTCCTAAATTGCTCAACATTTTCACTAATGACTTTTATGCTAACATCTGCAGCATGCTGATTAGTGAAAGAATGCTGGGATTCAAAAGATTCTCATATGACCCAAACAACGGACAAAATATGGAACAGTATGGAATTTATTCACAAAATTCTAGTCTTTTACTTTAGTCTAATATCAAACTCTGTAAGCAGTGTATAGAGTACAGGTCCAAGTAGCTCGTATTGCTTTTTAAAAGGTTTTTTCAAGGGGCATCTGGCTGGCTCAGTCAGTAGAGCATCCAACTCTTGATTTTGGGGTTGTGAGTTCGAGCCCTACTTTGGGTGAAGAGATTACTTAAAAATAAATAGATAAATAAATAAAAATAATATAAATATAATAAATATAAATTAAAAATAAAGAAAACTTATAATTTTATATGTATATAATTTTAAGTAATTTTTATTTTATTCAAGTAGATTTTATTTATATATATATATATATATAGAGAGAGAGAGAGAGAGAGAGAGGTTTGGAGCTTCTGGGCTAAGTTGGCTAAGCATTTGCCTTCAGCTCACGTCATGATCCCAGGGTCCGAGGATAGAGCCCCACTTCAGGCTCCCTGCTCTGCAGGGAACCTGCTTCACCCTCACCTGCTCTCCCTGTTTATGCTCGCTCTCTCTCTCTCTCGCTCTCTCTCTCTCTGTGTCAAACAAATAAATAAAATCTTCTTAAAAAATTAAAGCAGAATTTCAAGGAGGTATTTGTTTATCCATGTTCATAGCAGTGCTACTCTCAATAACCCAAAAATAGTAGCAACCCTGGTGTCTCTCAGTGGATGAACGGTTTAAAAATGTGATGTATAACTACAATGGATTATTATTCAGCCTTAAAAAGGGAGGGAATGTTTACATGTGCTACAATGTGGATGAACCTTGAGGACATTATGCTAGGTGAAATCAGCCATACATAAAAGAACAAACACTGTGTGACTCTACACATGAGGCACCTAGAGTAGTCAAATTCATAGACACAAAAAGTAGAATGATTATTTCCAGGGTCTGGAGGGATAGAGGGGAATGGGAGTTATTATCTCATGGGTGCAAAGTTTCAGATTTGCAAGATGAAAGTGTTCTGGAGATGGATGGTGGTGATGATTGCACAGCAATACAAATATACCTAACACTGAATTGTACTCTTGAAAAAAAAAAAAAGATTTTATTTATCTATTTGCTTCAGAGAGAGCGAGCGAGTGAGCAAAAGTTTGGGAGGGGGGGTGAAGGAACAGAGGGAGAGGGACAAGTGGACTCCCTGCTGAATGGGGAGCCTGATGCAGAACTTGATCCCAGGACCCTGAGATCATGATCTGAGCCGAAGTCAGGTACTTAGCAGGCTGAGCCACCCAGGTGTCCCTGAATTGTACTCTTAAAAATGGTTCAGGTGAGGGGCACGTGGTGGCTTTGTTGGTTAAACATCTGACTTTTGCACCTCCCCCCACTCTATATCTTTCTTTAAAAAAAAAAGGTTAAGATGATAATATTATATATATTTATTATATGATTATTATAGATTTATTATATATAATTTAATTATATTAAATGTATTTTATCACATTTTTAAAAAAGTAAACCAATATAAAATCTTAAATAATTTTATCAAGAGCAACCTCATACAAAAAAGATGGAATCTATTATTATTATTTTGTATTTTATATCTTTTAAAATGTTGATACTCATAGTTATTATTGTGAGATGGAGAGGATAGATATCTCTATTTTTATTTTTTTTATTTACTTTTTTCCATTTTATTTATTTTTTCAGCGTAACAGTATTCATTGTTTTTGCACAACACCTAGTGCTCCATGCAAAACGTGCACTCCCCATTACCCACCACCTGTTCCCCCAACCTCCCACCCCTGACCCTTCAAAACCCTCAGGTTGTTTTTCAGAGTCCATAGTCTCTTATGTTATCTCTATTTTTAAAATGAAAGACGCTGAGGCTTACAGAGGGGAGCCCGGGATTCCTGATTCAAGGGCCAGATATTTCCCCCTTCCAGCTCTTCCCTGGCCACACTTTGCTCCTAGTGGCTGGATTTTCAGGGTGTGTGATTTCAGTTATGTGCACTAATATCGTGCTTGAACATTGTTGCAGTTATAAACATCTCTTATAGGTTGATGTGGTAGGGATGTTTGTCTCTCTGCCAGGCTGGTGACAATTTAATGATGGTATTGTCAACCAGTGTCTTTGATGGTTATACACATTTATCAGACAGTATAATCATCTCTGCTATGTCAGTTGCTCACACACCAGAAATGAAGCTCCAGGAACAGTCTATTACTCTGACAAGGATAATAGGTCATTATTACCAAATCAGCAACACAGTGCTTTAAAAATAAATGACCCTGCTTCCCATGATTATTTATTTTTTATAAGTGCCTCAGGTTTGTCTTAGCATCTAACAGCGGGAGACAATTATCCCATAATCTTCTTCTTCTTCTTCTTCTTTTTTTTAAGTATATCTTAAGTGATCTTAAGTGGCAAATGCAATGCTTCTGTTGACCACAAAGTAGAAGCCTGGGTGGCTTTATAGGAGCATTAAGAGAAAACGGGTGGATTCATACGATCGATCGTCCTTTGTCATCCAATTCTGTTGAAAAAAAAAAAATGGCAAGCTAGGGAGATGGGAGTGGGGGAAGGAGGAAGAGAGATGCTGTGTACTACTCACATGAATGAAGATATGTTCAATGTTGTCTTAATGCTGTTTGGGCCGTCAGAGAGTACAAACAATCCCCAATGTTGCTCCTTCTCTATATAGAGTGTTTTTTGTTTTTTGGGTTTTTTTAAGTAGGCTCCACGCTGGGCATTCCAATGCGGGGCTTGAACTCACGATCCTGAGATCAAGACCTGAGCTAAATCAAGATTCGGATGCTTAACAGACTGAACCACCAAGGTACCCCTATGTAGAGTGTTTTAAAAGGGAAACTGGTAACTCATAAAAGGAAAAATTCCTCTCTGCTTGCCCAGAAGTTCCCCAGCTCCTCCTCCCCTCAGACATGGCGGTCTGAGGAGGCCTGAGGAGTTCTTCCCCGAACGAGCGGGCACTTGCTCTTACTGCCTGGCAAGAGCTTCTTCTCACATGGTAGCCCTCCTTGCACTGAAGTCTGGGTTAAAGCGCAACCCCTGCTGGAGATTGGACATTGCCTCCAGCTTCAATGGAAGAAGGCCTCGTGAAGGACAGGCACATTTGTTTTCTAAGGAGGGAAGGGGGGCAACTGGCTGCGTGAGGATTTCTTTGGCAACTGAGAACCATCCTGTTAGGGGTGGCCCCTAGCTTTCAAAACAAAAAGAAGCTTGTAACTGTAAAAGGCTACGATGGGTTTCCTGCTCCCCCACTCTTTTAGAGGCAAAACCTATTTATGAGGCTTTATTAAGTGCAAATAAGTCCCTCGGCTTCAACGGAGAAGCAGCAGCTGCAGAAGATATGGTCATTTGCATATAAATGACATGATTTCAGCTCAGAGAAGAATATTGAAAAATATACATGTCGACAATGGAATCCTGATAGATTCACACATATTAAGGTCAGATATTGTAATTTTTAAGGCTGCTGCATGCTGATGATTGCATCAGATCACACATTCAATTCTGTTTGGGTTATATGAGTTTTATCTTCTATGAAATGGAGGATTTTTATTGTGAATTAATTAAACTACTTTTTTTATTCCTAAACATGAGAACATCTAGGTCAATAAGCTAAATGCTCTACAAATGCAAAGGTTCCGTGACAGCTAAAGTTACCAACTGCAAACTTGGGTGTTCTGTACAGCAAACAAAGAGGAATGTGTGCCCAGGAGTCTCCCAGTGAAGTGACTCTGTGGTGCTTTCTCGAATATCTGTCGTCTGCTGCAGGGTCAATCTTTCTTTGAAGGGCCAAAAGAAGCTCCAGGTTTTATATTCAAAGACGTTTTCCCACAGCCTGGCTGAAAGATGAGTGGGGAGGTTACCATAGCCCAGAAAGTCCCAGAAATTTCCCAAGGGCAAACCATTGTTTCCTGGTCCCATGGCCCATGCGTGGCTTGTAGTTCATGGCTGGCAAGAGACACATCCTGGAATCATCTGCACTGCTCCCAGGCAAGTGTCCCCCACGCTGTCTGGAGGAAGTAGATGGGTTTCTCTCCAATATGCCTCCAATTTTGGCCCTACATCAGTCAGGGTGCTTGTTGGCTCCCTTCCCACCTGCAGCACAGAGATCGTTTAGAAACGGCCTGCTGTATATTGGCTGCCGGGAAGGCCATAGAAATACAAACACTACCTTCACCTTGCCAACCAGCCCTCAGCTCCCTCAAAGAGAACATTTTCCTATAAATGATGATCACTGAAGTGGTAACTTTGGATCTTCTCATAAAAAATAGTATCTTTTTTTTAATAGTATCTTTAAGTAATAGACTTGTTACTTGATTGAGTATATTTGATCATTGACTTACTTATTAAATAAGTCAGGTCACATTTTCTTTTTTATTTTAATTTTTTAATTGTTTTTAAATATTTTATTTGTTTGGCAGAGAGAGAGACAGAGAAGAGGGAACACAAGCGGGGGGGTTGGAGAGGGAGAATCAGGCTTCCCGCCAAGCAAGGAGCACAGTGCGGGGCTCGATCCCAGGACCCTGGGATCATGACCTGAGCCAAAGGCAGATGCTTAATGACTGAGCCACTCAGGTGTCCCTTTTTTTTAAATTTAAAAAAAAAGTTTTGATTTATTTATTTGAGAGAGAACATGAATAGCAGGGGGAGGGGTAGAGGGAGAAACAGACTCCCCAATGAGCAGGGATCCTGATGTAGGACTCAATCCAAGGACCCAGAGATCATGGCCTAAGCCAAAGGCAGATGCTTAACTGACTGAGCCATCCAGATGCCCAGGTCCCTAATTCTCAATGTAGTTTTAAATCTGACACATGAACATTTACTAGCTGAACAAAATCCTTGGTATATACATACTTTCTAACAGAGATGATTAAAGATGACTAATAAATAATTGAATAACTAGCAAGAAAAAAGGGAAACTTAGAAAGTCACCATAAATATTTGTGTTTCACAGAGAAATTTAGAGCCTCCAGAGAAATCTATTATGCTAACCTGAAAAAAGAATCCCAATGTCAACCTGCTGTATATTCAATATATTCTCTTAAAATGATTTCTGGAGATACATATGATGCTTTAGCTTTAAGAAAGATATTAAAACTCTAAATTCTAAATGCTTAGTCATGGTAATTGATCAAATTATACACATAAAAGATGATTATATAGGGCGCCTGTGTGGCTCAGTGGGTAAAAGGCTCTGCCTTCGGCTCAGGTCATGATCCCAGAGTCCTGGGATGGAGTCCAGCATCTGGCTCTCTGCTCAGCAGGGAGCCTGCTTCCTCCTCTCTCTCTGCCTGCCTCTCTGCCTACTTGTGATCTCTTTCTCTGTCAAATAAATAAATAAAATCTGTTTTTTGTTTGTTTGTTTGTTTTTAAAGATGATTATATTATCCAAAGTTTGGCATTGGGTGCTTTGAGAAGCGTGATTAACCCCCTCCTGGAGGTGGATCCAGGTATTACAGGGCCTGAAACTTACCTGATTTGGAGGGCCCTCTTTATTTATTTTTAAAAGATTTTATTTATTTATTTAGTTTTGTGAGAGAGAAGGAGCATGGGGAGGGGCAGAAGAAAATTCCCTGCTGAGCAGGGAGTTCGACATGGGGCTCAATCCCAGATCTGGGATCTTGACCTGAGATGAAGGCATACACTTAACTGACTGAGCCACCCAGGTGCCCCTGGAGGGCCCTCTTTAAAAGAATACAAAATTATTGATATTTATTTAGGTTGGGGGAAAAAATCACAACAAATTACAAACCTCACAAAGGCCACAAAATTAACATACTTAAATCGACTGGCTGGCTACACACCTCAAAATTTTCCCCTACAATTGACTACCCCTTTAGTCTATCCTCTAATATGGGTGATAAAGATGTAGTTTTATTACTAAGAGTTTAAAAATATTTTTATTTTATTTAGTTGACAGAGATAGAGATCACAAGTGGGCAGAGAGGCAGGCAGAGGAGGGGAGGGGAGCAGGCTCCCTGCCGAGCAAAGAGCCCAATTCAGAGCTCTATCCCAGGACCCTGAGATCATGACCTGAGCTGAAGGCAGAAGCTTAACCCACTGAGCCACCCAGGTGCCCCTATTACTCATAGTTTTTGTAAAAGTTTATTTCATCTCTGCAACTTGCTACAGATAATGTCACGTAAGGTTTTGGGATTGTTGTCAAATTGGGGAAAACCTCAATCTGTTTCTTTCACACACAAGCTGTAAAATTTCAAGTCTTCTTGCAGAGTGACTGATCCTAAACACTTCCATATTTTCCCAGTACCTATGGCCACAGGCCACACTGGTTTCTATGGCAATGTGCTCTCAAGCCCTGCACTTTGGTGTCCCTAGAAATAATGTTTATGGAAGCTGTCCTTATATCAGGACGATTAGTAATATCTTTACGATATACAGAGGTGACTGTAAAATATATAATTAAATGCATTCCCGACTCAACTTTGGCATGACCGAAAGGGAAATGAGTCTTCTTAGAATGAGCCCTGCAGAAAGATTTCTGTCCCTCTCTGCCCTTGGACAGTCTAGTGGTTCTCGTGGTCATTGCTGACTTTCAAGGCTCAGCATCAATAAGAGAAGAAGAGCACTAAAAGCAAGCAGAGGACAGTTGAACAGTTCCCCCCTCCCCCAACAATACAAGGCCCTTCAAGTTAAAGAAGAAAAGCTATTCTCTAAATCCCTGAAAACGGTGCCCTCCAGACTCCCTCCTACCAGCATTTTCTGTTCACCAGTTCAGTCTGGCCAGACTAGAATTAAAACCAGAAAATTCCATGAGAAATAGAAAGATAAGAGCCCCAAGTGGACGTCAACCTCCCTGGGGTGCAATGGACTGAACACAGCCAATTCTCTAGTGGATCCCCGGTCCCCGTCTTCTGGAAGAGCTCTCCTAAAAGCAGCGCATCCTGGAGACGCCAGAGATGAAATGGACACTCTGTTCTGTCCTAGAAAGAAGATGAAGCTGGCAGTTTAGACTGCTGAAAAACAGTTTGAGATAAGCTTGTAGTTCTATAGACATTAATCCGTGCCTCTAGATAGCACGTAAGCCTATTGGAAAGCTTCTTCAATTCAAGCAGTTAATAATATATCAAGTCTTGTAGCTTAAGGGATACAATTTTCAAAATTATTGTACTGAGGGAATCATAAATTCTACCAAGAGGAAGGTTGTAGTCCAGATATTTTATTTTAGATTTCCATCTAGGGTGCATTATGACACGCCACATGAAAGTCAAATCGTCCATGTAAAATGGTTTCTAGGTGATAAGTTTACCCCAAGGGGTCCAGTAAAGTAATACATTCAGAGTTATATCTGACTTTCACAATCTATAAAGACTAGTTATCAATTTTTTGAAAGATTTGATAAGCAGGAACAAAAAAATAGCTTATGGATGCTGACATTTGTCTCATTAATGGGAACAGCATAAGAAGTACAAGCTCCTTCTGGATTTGGCTGTAAATACACCACTGACATACATTTTGGAAGGTTGCTATTTTGTGCTGGTGGGAATGTATTTGTCTAACCTTGCACTGACTATAATAGACATAAGGAAGCAGTGACATTACTGTCAGCCACATTCAGCTTTTTAAAACAGGGGCACCTACTCTGCCAATATCTGTCAGATTCCAGGCCACTGCATGTTAAAAATTATGTTCCATCAACACTGTCTGGCCTGGTGGAAGTTTTATTAGGAAATAATTCTTCTGTTGTGTTTGGGGAAGAAAAGAAAAAAACTCCACTTCACCCAATAGGATTCAGAGGAATAATTAATGTTCCTTCCGCCCTCAGCCTAGAAATGCCTTGACTTCCCCGGTGTTTCATGTGGATGCCACCACCCCTCCTTGCAAGGGCAGAGCTCATACACTTGTGAGGAACAGGCAGGGGGCCCAGTTTGAGCAATGCCTGTCTGTAGCATCATTCTGTGTAGTGTGAGGCATTATTTTCATAAGTTATTCCCATTACCAGGGAAAACAAATTTCCTTCTTTTTTCAAGAAGACAAGACTGGGGAAGTTTGTCGAAGATGGTTATTGAAACAATAATAGAAATAACAAAGTGCTTAGCTTGCTTGGCTTTGGTCAAGCTTTCTAGTTTCAAGTGCATTCCTGGGAGGGTGTTGACTGCCCAAACTGCAAGAGAAATGTTTTGGGCTGCCTGCCTCATTTCTCGAGTTCATAAGGTGAGACACAAGGAATGGCTACACTCTTTGCCTGTCCAGAGTTCAAAACTAAAGCTATTCTTCCAAACAACAACAACAACAACACAAAACTCACCACACATTTGAACAGAAGCATATTGTGGTAATATTTCATTTATCTAGCTAATACTGTAAGTAAATACGGTGTTTTCTGTGAAGGTAGGTATTCCAAATTTATCAAGTGATATTTTTATTTTAACCCTTCAGTGCAACCACACTGCATTTGAGCCTTTCTGGTAACCGCTTCCCTCCTTACCTATTGGATTTGAGTGAACGTTTATACCAAACTTTCCTTTGTGTAAATGAATTATTGCCACTAGGTAACACCCAGTAGGGGCTGTGGGGACTGCTGAGCTGCACATGGCCGTCTGGCGGTGGGCTCCTGCCTGGCCTTAGCATTTCCTGTTCCCACTCACTATGAGCTTACCTGTAAATCCCCTCATCCCTTCTCAGTGGAGAAGTCAGGGTTTTACAGATGAGGGCAGGGTTTTGGAGTCGAGCATTCTGGAGTGAATTCCAGCCCCCCAACTTACTACCTGTGTAAACTTGCTGAAATTTGTCCCATTAATGGGAACAGCATAAGAATTTCCTTGTTTCCTCGTTCATAAAATGGGAAAAAAAAATACCCACTCTAGTGTTGTAAAATGAAGGGCTGTTAGCTCAGAATCCAGCACAAACTTCTGTCAGGCTTCCACAGAGTACATGGAAAAGTGAGTCAGTGCTGAAAGGACCCCAGGGCTTTGCGATAGCCTGGTAGACTTTTCGGGGCCTTATGTACTTGTGTGTCGGCCGCTGGCTGGGGGACTGCTGATCTGCCCAGCACCTCACCCCTGAAGACACAGGATATTCAGGCCATGACTGTGCCTAGCAATTTAAAGATTTTATTTATTTATCAGAGGGAAATGGCACAGGCAGGGGAGTGGCAGGTAGAGGGAGAAACAGGCCTCCTGCTAAGCAAGGAACCCAATACAGGGCTCAATCCCAGGCCCAGGATCATGACCTGAACTGAAGGCAGATGCTTAACTGAATGAGCCACCCAGGCGTCCCCGTGCCTAGTGATTTAAAGCAGCACCATCCAGCCTCCTCTCTGTGCCTTTTCAATTCATTTATCTGTATAAATAAAATTATTTTTAATTGTTTTCCCGTTACACAGAAATGCTTGAGCAGATCTCACCAGATTTGGAGGCCTGACTTTGCATATAAATATACAGAATGCCCAACATTAACTTCAGGAAGATCTGGGGGAGGGGGTCATCAGGTCCGAGGATCTCAGGCTGGTGTGCCCATCAGCATTGCTAGTGGAAGACATGTTAAAACACATTTCTGAGCCCTAACCCCAGAGTTTCTGATTCAGGGGATCTGAGGTGGGACTTGGGAATTTACATCTGATCAATTCCCTGGTAAAGCTGATGCTGATGTTGCTGGTCAGGGACCACACTCTGAGAACCACTGCCACAGGGAATCCAAAGTAGAATAGGTGTTGTTGATTTGCAATCAGCCAGCTGCACCCAGCACCCCCATGCCCCTCCTGGGCTGATGGTTCTCCAGAGGCAGCCTGGGAGGCCGGCTAATTCTACTGAAGTCAAGTCTGCTCTCAGGGGTAAGTGATGATTTGCAACTTGATTCCTAAAAACAGTTTGACCAAAGTGAGGTGTAAGGCAGATTTGTTGGCTTAACTCCTTCCTACACCCCATTGCCTACTAAATACACATGCTGGAATACCCCCCCCACACACACACACACACATCCCTGTGCCTGTCATTCTCTTATTTCCTCCCCTAAATCCACAGGGACTGATTAACGTGGGGTGTGAGTGGGGCTTGTGGTCTGAATTATTAGCAACCGGGGACAGTGAAACCCATTTAAATTGTTCTTAATTTCCCAACCCACACGTGGCTGAGAAGGAGTCAGTTTTGTAACTATTTGTAAGCCGGAAATTGGGTTCATAAAACATTTCGTTGAGATGACTCCGAACCATGTTTCTAAAATTGAAATCACACATACTTAATTGAAATGGAAAACAGTTGAGACCTAGTCTCAATATCCCCGATTTTGCAGGTGAAGGTATTCCAAGGAATTCTCTGCCAGATCCAAAGAGGAGCACTATCACGATGGGCCAGGCTCATCCTTCCTGCGTCCTTGTGGCCTGAGGAGAAAAGCAGGCCAGTGAGAGACCCTGGGGTGGTAGGGAGCCACGGGATTTTCAGGAACAAGGACAATTAATTTTCAAGTTAATTGTTTAATGTGTTGTATTGTTGCATAATCCCTATTTTAGGATGAGTCTGCCGTATACACTACTCTGTATTATCAGGTTTTATGATGTGGTCTCCACAGGATTAGGGAGGAGAGAAGCTCAAGTTGGATTCTGACATATGTCAGACAGAGTCAGTGAGAGAGGTAACTCAGAGAATGCAGGCCCCAGGATTTACTCAGATCCTTTGGGGAGGTCTCTAGACTTCCCATAGCATTTGCCCCCACAAGACTTTAGGTGTTTTCATTTAAATAGTAAAGAAGACGTGACCTAGCAAGGGGGCATCCAGGTAACAGACCTAACCTGGGGTTATGGGAGGATTCTGAAATCAACAAATCTGACTGTTATTTTTTTTTTTCCTGTTTCATGTTTTTGTTTTCTTTCAGTAAATACCTAGTAGTGGAATTAGTAGAGCATAAGGTAGTCCTATTTTTAATTTTTTGAGAACCTCCATACTGTTTTCCATAGTGGCTGCACCAATTTACATTCCCACCAACGGTGCATGAGGGTTTCCTTTTCTCCATATCCTTGCCAACATTTATTTCTTGTCTTTTTGTTAATAGCCATTTTCACAGGTGTGAGGTGACAAGTCATTGTGGTTTTGATTTCCATTCCCTTATGGTTAGTGATTTTGAACATCTTTTCATGTGACTAAGGGCCATCTGTATGTCTTCTTCCGAAAAATGTCTTATTCAAATCTTCTGCCCATTTTAACATCACATTTTTTGCGGGTTTTTTGGTGTTGCGTTGTGTGAATTTTTTATATATTTTATATAGATTAACCCCTTATTAGATATATTACTTGTAAATATTTTCCTCCATTCATTAAGTTGTCTTTTTGTTTGTTGATTGTTTCCTTCACTGTGCAAAAGCTTTTTAGTTTGATGTAGTCGTTATCATTTATTTTTGCTTTTATTGCATTTGCCTGAGGTGACAGATCCAAAAAAGTACTGCTGAGACTGACATCAAAGAGATTACTGTTGTAGTTTTGTGGGTTTTTTTTTTTTTAGGAGTTTTATGGTTTTAGATCTTACATTCAGGTCTTTGATCCATTTTGAGTTTATTTTTGTAAGAAACTGTTCTAAGTTTCATTCTTTTACATATAGCTGTCCAGTTTTTCCAGCACCATTTATTGAGGAAACTGAATTTCCCCCTATCATATATTCATGCCTCCTTTGTTGTAGAATAATTGACCATATAAACATGGGTTTCTTTCTGGGCTCTCTATTCCATTCCATTGATCTGTGGGTCTATTTTTGTGCCAGTGTCACATTATTTTGATGACTACAGCTTTGTAATATATCTTGAAAACTGGGATTGTGATACCTCTGGCTCTGTTCTTTGTCCTCAGGATTGCTTTGGCTATTTGAGGTCTTTTGTGGTTCCATACAATTTTTATGATTATTTATTCTGGTTCTGTGAAGATGCTATAGGTATTTTGCTAGGGTTTGCATTAAGTGTGTAGATCACTTTGGATAGTATGGACATTTTGACAATATTAATTCTTCTAAGTCTTTAGCATAATATATTTTTCCATTTATTTGTGCCATCTTCAATTTCTCTCATTGGTGTCAGAGTTTTCAGAACTTAAATCTTCCACTTCCTAGGTTAAATTTTTTCCTAGCTATCTTTTTTTTTTAATGCAATTGGATTGCATGTAATGGGATTTTCTCAATTTCTCTTTCTGCTAGTTTGTTATTAGTGTATAGAATCACAACCAGTTTCTGTATATTAATTTTGTGTCCTGCCACTTTTCTGAATTCGCTTATTAATTCTAATAATTTTTTGGTGGAGTCTTTTGGGAGTCTTTAGGGTTTTCTCAAGTCATCTGCAAATTGTGACAGTTTTACTTGTTCCTAACAATTTAAATCCTTTTTATTTCTTTTTCTTCTCTGGTTGTTGTACCTAGGAGAGAAAAAAAAGACAAAACTCTTCTGTGGCTGGGTATTCTTTCTAAAGATGCAGTCTATTTAGTTACCGTTTGTAGCTCCACCAACAGTACTGCTGCGAGACATTCCAGGGCAGAATGAAACTAATCACCATTATATGTTCATTAGCAGCTACCACATAGTTGGATCAGAGCAAGTGATTGCTGGGTTCTGGTTTTCAAATTTTCTTCTAACACAAGTACTCAGAATATGGTCATCCTGACCAGCAGGTAGCTGGGCCTGTACCCTGCTTCTGCTGGGCTCTTCAGAATGTATTTTTTTAACCATCAGGGAAGAATGTCTCCCCTGATGCATTGTGCATGAACTGCTTCAGTGTGTTTTCTCACATTGAACATGTTTCCGTCTTAATTATGATGACAACCTGAAGTTTGAAGTACTCCGAAAGTCCTCTGTCTGCCTCTGCGTCTGTGTGTGTGTGCATGTGCTGTGTGTGTCTGTGCTCTGTGTGTCTATGCACTCTGTGTACATATGTATGTGTGTTCTCCCAGGGAAAACAAAATAAAACAAAACATCCTTTTGCTGTTTAAACTGTCTTGTCATGCTGTTTCTTTAAGAAAATAACCTAGGGCGGTAAGATGGGAGTAGGTTATATTTGTTTTTTTTTTTTTTTAAAGATTGATTTATTTATTTGACAGACAGAGATCACAAGTAGGCAGAGGGAGGGGGGAAGCAGGCTCCCTGCTGAGCAGAGAGCCCGATGCCGGGCTCAATCCCAGGACCCTGAGACCATCACCTGAGCTGAAAGCAGAGGCTTAACCCAATAAGCCACCCAGGCGCCCCTATGTTTAGGGGTTTTAAAATATATGAAATGATAAATGGATATAAAGCTAATAGAATAGGGGCATCTGAGTGGCTCAGTCCATCTCTTGGTTTCAGGTCAGATGGTGGTCTCAGGGTAGTGAGATTGAGCCCCGTGTGAGGCTCTATGTTCCATGTGGAGTCTGCTTAGGACTCTCTGCCTCTCCCTTTGTCCCTCCCCACTACACATGCTCTCTCTCTGTAAAATAAATAAATAAATCTTAAAAAAAAAATAAAGCTAACAGAAGAGAAAAAAACAAATTTGAAATTGTTTAATTAATTAATTTAATTAATTAAATTGTTTTAATTATTGAGTGTCTACTAGCTATTATAGGAATTCTATATACAAAAACTTGTTTAATCTCTATAATAGCCCTGGTTAGGTAGGCATTATTTATTTACTCATTTTTATTTTTCAATTTTTTTTTTTTAATTTAAGTAGGCTCCACGTTCAATGTGGGTCTTGAACTCATGATCCTGAGGTTAAGAGTGCATGTTCTCCCAACTGAGCCAGCCAGGTGCCTCCTAGGCAGGCATTATTAATTCTATTTTATATGTGAGGCAGAATAACTTGCCAAAGAATATGCAATTAACAAGAGACAAAGAGGTTTGATTCCAATTTTGTCTTACTTTAAAGTCCATGTTTATTCCCCTACATCATGTTGACTTTCAAAGAGATCATATGGTATATCTCTAAGGTGAAAATGTCCTTTGCCTTGCAAATAACCAATGAGAGTTTGTGAAGTACTGCTGGGGTGAGGGGGCGTGAGCACTTCACATGTTCGAATCAGATAGAAGTTAATTCTCCAGAGTTACAGTTGAGGAACGGTCCGTAGGTGGCATGTCTCTCACTATGTCACACTTGCTTCTCAGGAGGCAGAAGATGAAACTGTTGATGCTGTTTGTCTGAAGGAGGCATATCTACACAGGGAAATAGCAGGTGTGGGGTGTGGGGCTGCTCTGTGTCTTGGGCTCTGCTCAGAAGGCAGCACTGGTTGAACTGTATTCTGGCTGGAACAGACACACATGCTTCTCTTCATGCTTTACCTGCCCCTGACTTCACTGATGCAAATCAGGAGCAGTCAACAAAGACTTCCAAGGGTCTCCCTTTGGGAAACCCTGCCCGGTGTCTGGAATTAGAATTATAAGTCACAGCAAGTTGTTCCTGTCTTCTCTCTAACAGTTTAAAAGTGCTACTGCTACATCTGACCAAAGTAACTTTGGTTTTACCAGAAGGAATATTTTGCTTTTTTGCACAATCTACTAAATTTAAAAGAGCCTTGAAATCTATATGTGGAGATATAGTGCCATACACACACACACACACACACACACACACACATATATACACATACACACATATATAATGTATGTAACATATTATTAGTAATTATTGCTAATAATTCAAAATTATTTACTATCTATAATATATAGAGTTATATATTAAACATAGGTATAGTATATATGTGTTATGTATAGGTATATAGATATTATATATAAGCATAATATATAATACAATATACATTATAAATATTATATGTCTATGTAACTATAGATACAGAAAGAAGAATATATAGAAATAGGTATAGATGTATAGATATAACAATATCTGTATATTCTTACTCCTTTATTGTTCCAATAATATAATGTGGAAACGTTTCTCACTTACAATACCATATCTATAGAACTGTATCTACATATCTATATCTATATCTATCTATCTATCTAGTTAGATAGATAGATATTCCTTTCTCAGGAGACACCAGCCTCCTCTCCTGCTGGGTCTTGCTGACACTTTGCCTTCATGCATTAGTTGCATAAGGAAACCACCTAGACCATTGTTCTTGACCCTGGACAAGACCATGGGGGAACCAGGGCTGTTTGGATATTCCAGGTACCCTGTCAAGGCCACTGGTACTAAACAACTTTCAGCAGTAACCCAAGTCTTATCATTATCCACACAGTAAGCCAAAAGCAAGGAGGTAACTCAGAAGCAGGGAAAACATGGCAAGATCCTGAAATTTGTCCTGCTCTTGGGCATCTTTCCCTGAAAGAGCCACCAGAGCAATTAAAAATCAAACAAAAGAGAGACCATGCACAAACACACACCCCTACCTCAAGGTTCTGGAAAAGAGACCCCAAGGGAAAAATAAAATTTAGGAGGTTTGTTGAACCCACCATAGAGCTGATCCAGAATTTAAATTGATTCCATAATTTATTGCATTTTAATTAGCAATCACAAGAGACCAAGTATTGTTTACTCTCTTGTTAGGAGCTCTAGCTGGAAACAAATACCAGAGAGCCTTAATAAGGATGAGTTATATTTACTGTTTTCCATTTTACAGTCTTGTTATAATCATCACAAGAAGAGATTCATTTAGTGTTCATCTGTTCTTGGTATGACATTTGTTGACCACTAGGGTGACATAAAATCAGAACATACCCCATAAGCCGAGAAAGAGCCTCCCTGCCCCCACTCCACCCCATGCTTACTCCTTCATTGTTTTCAATAATATAATTTAATGTGGAAATACTTCTGGCTTAGGTTAGACTACATGAGTTCCCATGTGCCCTCGTCACCCAAAATGCATCTAAATGACTGCTGTTGGTTATTTATTTAGAGCAGAATAATGCTCCAAACAGCAGACAGCTGCATTTATATGTGCTATTCCAACACAGAAACATTAGCCACATCCGATAGAAACCGTCTGTCTGCTCAGCGTACACCCGTTGGCTTAACAGACTACCCATCTGATGGGTTATCTGACATTTGTTTGTTTATTTCATTCTATTCATTTTTATTAACTAATAGAATATTTTGCTTTTTAATGACACTTCCTCAGGGCCAGAGTTTTGGGGTTTTCCAAACAGCTCTTGCTATTCTTACTCAAGCAGGAAGAACCCTGAACCTCTCTACTTGTGGGATGGGACTCTGCAACAACGCATTTCTTTGGGAGTACTCTTGGTCCCCATTCCTCCCTAGCAACACTCTAAAGTACTTTTTAAATACCACTGTGGATTGTTGCAGTGATTCCCATCAGTCATCCCAGCTCTGCTTCTTGGATTGGGCGCCCAGCATGTAATCGAGCTCATTATCTCAACTCTAAAGGATGTTCCATTAAGTGAAGGAAGAGGACATGATTCCAAGAGGCCATCCTCAAAAAGGGTGTTTTGTGTAATCTGAATGCACACACCCTTTTGAGGCTTTTGTTTCAAAATGGACTTTTTTCTTCAAAACTAGGTAAAGTAGATGCCATTGTTTATTTCTTCTTCTTTTTTTAACCCAGCCGCAGAGACACCAATCTGATGCTTGGGCTTTAATTAAAACTTGCTCCCTGTTAAAAAGCTCCTATTGTTCTTTCCATTTAAATAGGATTCTTCTTAGATCTTTAACAAGGCCACAGAGGAGTAATAAATCTAAGTAATTGTCCTTATTAAGAAGAGATTATTCTCACAAGACTATAACAGTCACCAAAGTAACTAAAGCCATTTCCAGGTAGCACTTAGAGTGTCTTCCTCCTACCCAAATACAGAAATGCCTCGTTAGTCACTTTCTTTGCAGCTCAAATTAAATTAGATGGCATTCTGTTTATTTTTCATATCTTTTGCTAACAGAAGGGGATTTTCCCTTTGATGATATTAATCAGGGAACCTCAAGTCCAATTGCACTGAGTTCATGAGATGCAAATGACCTCTTCTTCCTTCCTTCCCTCCTTCCTTCCTTCCTTTTGTCATTCCACAACTGATGCCTGAGTTCCTGCTACACCAGTCACTCTGCCAGGCATTCATGGCTCAAAGAAGAAAAACATAGTCTGCTGGATGGTATATTATCTATTCATCTAATGTTTACTAAACATCTTCCATGTGCAAGACATTGTAGTAGGGGCTGAGTTTTCAGAGGGAAAAAAGCCAGACACAATCCCCACCTTCTTGGAAGTTTAGATGTAGCAAAAATGTAGACATCAACCCAATAATTCCATAATTGATTAACTGTAACTATGGCAAAAAGTTATGAAAGAAAGGACAGGTTGCCATGTGAGCACATTCCAGAGAGTTAGAAGCAGTCCTATCAGAATTATCCTCTTAGTTTTTCTATGACAAATGATCAGAGCTTTGCTTTCCTATCATACAAAATTCCCAGGGAAGCTTTCTCATTCCCCAAGTTCTATGTAGGCAGTGGCTCCTGATGTTTTCAGTTTTCATTTAAAACCCATGTTCTATGGTGCAACCACTCTGGAAAACAGCATGGAATTTCCTCAAAAAGTTCAAAATAGAACTACCCTATGACCCAGCAATTGCACTACTGGGTATTTACCCTGAAGATACAAACGTAGTGATCCGAAGGGGCACGTGCACCAGAATGTTTATAGCAGCAATGTCTACAATAGCCTAACTATGGAAAGAACCTAGATGTCCATCAACAGATGAATGGATAAAGAAGATGTGGTATATATACACAATGGAATACTATGCAACCATCAAGAGAAATGAAATCTTGCCATTTGCGACGACGTGGATGGAACTAGAGGGTATCATGCTTAGTGAAATAAGTCAGT
This sequence comes from Meles meles, assembly GCF_922984935.1. Lineage (NCBI taxonomy): Eukaryota > Metazoa > Chordata > Mammalia > Carnivora > Mustelidae > Meles > Meles meles. Next base: position 139,015,750 of record NC_060066.1, read on the forward strand.
TGGAGAAAGACAACTATCATATGAGCTCCTGGATATGAGGACATGGAGATGCAACATAGGGGTTTAGGGGATAGGAGAAGAATAAATGAAATGAGATGGGATTGGGAGGGAGACAAACCATAAATGACTCTTAATCTCACAAAACAAACTGAAGGTTGCTGGGGGGAGGGGGGTAGAGAGAGGGGGGTGGGGTTATGGACATTGGGGAGAGTATGTGCTATGGTGAGTGCTGTGAAGTGTGTAAACCTGGTGATTCGCAGACCTGTACCCCTGGGGATAAAAATACATTATATGTTTATTAAAAAATAAAATAAAAAATAAAATCCATGTTCTAGGGGTACCTGGGTGCCTCAGTCAGTTAAGCACCCAACTCTTGATTTTTGGCTCTGGTCATGATCTCAGGGTCATGAGATCGAGGCCTGTGCTGGGCATGGAGCCTGCTTAATATTCTCTTTCTACCCCTCTGTATGCTCCCCCCCCAATCTTTCTCTCAAAAAAAGGAGGGGGGAGAAAAGAAAATCCATGTTCTAAACTAGTCACCCTCAGTTAGAGAAAGCTAACTTATCATGTCTAGAATACAGTCATCAAAGAAAAAAAATGGCAACAGACTCAAGTACCCATCAAAGCTTTATTTCATTGAAGTGTGCTCACCTATGCATGCCTATATACAGGGGAGCTTGCCAATAAACAGATGCCCTAATGAGCAAGGGAAGGGGGCTTCCCACCAAAAAAGACAAAGTACTGGTTGCCAGCCTACTGGCCCCAGTTTTTGTTTTCAGATCTTGAGGACACAGCTTACACTTCCTGTTGAGTATACTGTGCCTTCTAATCTATGAATCACGAATAAGAACAAGGAGTTCTTATTCAATTAAGAACGAATAAGAACAAGGAGTTTGTTGCCTCCAAAATTGTCACCAACATTGACATTGTGGGTATTATTTGCAAAATTCCTTCTCAGCACGCAAAAGAGAAGCACCCTAGAGCTGCTCAGGGATGAGGACTGAAAGCTTGCAATCTGAAATGGAAAATGCTCATCATCTGACCAAATCAAGGTCTCTCTTTCACCCATCCAACAAGTCAAAGAAGTTTTCTTGAGAAACAAAATCAGTAGTCCATCTGCCGGGAAGCCTTTGTGGATTGTGGCCATCACTACCTTTGTGGATTGTCCAACGGCTGCTCTGGACTTCAGTCTTGCAGACTCAGAACTTGAACAACCACCAAGAACAGGTCCATTTGGGGGGGGGGGGGTGAGACTGATTAGCCAAGTAGGGAGATTGAAGAATAAAGGCACTTTGCCAGGGCACTAATCAGCAATGCAAAGTGACCATCACCAGCACCCAAATGTTCAAAAGCCTCCATGATTAATAAGTTTTTTTCCTGAAGGTAAACTCTTAGGTCATGATCTGAATTGCTTGGGAGGAGAGGGAGGGCCATGGAATCAGAGCGAAAGGGCTAAATGCTTTGAATACTAAATCAAATGAATATAAATTGATGCTTCCCTCTAGTCAATGGATCTAGGACTAATTGGGGCTTGAAGACTAGAACTCACCAGGCCTTCACTCCCTGCGTTCATCTTCACATCACACATGCCTTTGTAAAGGGGACACAGTCACTCAGTTTACTGAGTTAGACCCCCTTTAACCTGGGTGACTCTTTCCCAAACAGCAGTTGGCTATGTATCAGAAGGTAATTGAGAGAACAGCCTTACAAGAGCCTTTTTGAGAACTTAAATATAAGGTTGCTTTCTCTTTACTGAGGAATAGTGTTTCAGGGGGGAAACAAACACCTCATCTCATGTTTGAACATATCTGATATGTATAATAAAGTTAAGAATCAGTAACTAAGAATGTTCCAGAACCATGACCTCTCTAGGGTAAGATTCCTTCCATGGCTCCCTACTACCACTGAAAATATTGGTTTTTGGAAGAAATGAGTATAAGATTGACTCTCTGGAGAAAGTGAGGGAAAGGGAGTCCTGAAATAGTTAAATTAGGTAAAAAGAGGAAAATAGAAAGCACTGAAGACAAATGTACCTACTTCATCACTTTAGGATCCATTCCAATCCCTCTGCACTAGCATTCGAGGCACTTTGCTTCTGCCATCAGCATAAGCCCTTGATTCTCTCCTTTTTCTAGGCTTGTAGGGTTGACGGGCTGCTCTTCTAATGGAAGTAGTGTTCCTTTGCGTATGTTACACTTCGCCTGCATTGCTAGTGGGGGCCCTCCTTCAACTGACTTCACTTCCCTCTGATGTTGATCTTTTTGTTTGGTTCTCAAAGAGCAACCTTATTTCCTGGTTCTTGGGGAAGTAAGGTGAGGTTGCAGGGAGTACCATCTTGAAGCCCCAAGAATACAAATAAAAGCTCCATCATGATACTTCACCCAACTGATATGAACAGGGTTTAGATTTTGTCAGGGACCAGAACACACATGTGTGAAAACACACACATGGTAGCCTCTGCCTTGAGATCCTCTAATGGGAAAATCCTTTTGAATGAAGCTGTGATTACCTAAAGTAACAAAAGGGGATGTCTGCATTTTCTCTAAGCTTAATGGAATTTATTATTTTAACTTTGTCTAGGATGAGTTTGGACAACAGATGTTCAGTGACAAATATTTGCAGAGAATGATCAGAAAACTTTTGATTTAACCGTATATCTCCAGTCAGGAGGAGAACAATGCCATTAAGGCTTAAGACTGACCTACAATTCAGGACATGCCACATATTCTGGGCTTATTTATGGGTCCCCAGAATAACAGGGTGGATTTGTCTCTCTTACTAGTTCTCTTTACAGGACTCTTGTTGCATATGTCATTACATTTATTGTATTATTAGATCCATTTCTTGACAAGCAAAGAGGCTGTCCCCCATGTGCTCCCTGTGCTAACGCATAGGGCTGTCCTCAGGGTAGGAGACTGGCAATTTAGAACGCCTGTGTCAAAGGGTCTCTGGTTTAATGACTATGGTTACATAAGAAAAAAGTCTGGTGGATGGGATAGAAAATCCTAGAAAGAGTGGAAAATGGCTATTTAGTTTTAAAATGGTCCCCAGTGGAAATGGCTCCCCTACTGTGTGTGACAGAGACTGTTGGTGCTCACTCAGACCCCAGGTGTGTATACGCCACTCCGGGCCTTGTCCCTTTAATGCTCAGCAAGATCTTCCACAGTCCCTCACTTGGCCATCTCTGTGACTGGAGCAAAGGACTCTCGTATGTCAGAGCTACACACAGTGTCAGCAGCTGGAACCCTGAACCCATGACTTCAAGTCACCCAACCAGTGACATTCACATTGGACTTGGTGTGAATGAAGAATCGCTTGCATTATTTCAATGTTAAGCCAGTAAGATTTTACAGTTGTCTGTTACCACACCTCACCTAGTCCAGCCCTAACTATCAGAAGCATGCAAACCCAGGGAGCAACGGGTTACCAGTTCTCCGTGGATTTCATCCTTAGGTACTCTATCCTCTTTGATCTGGTATCTGAACGCAGGACACACCAACCACCCAGGATGTTTTTTCCCTGTGGGAATCCAGCCAGCTTCCTATTTTGTAGCATATTTGCAAATGACTTTTTTTCACTTTATTCATCCGTTTATTAGGTCCAACTTTTCTGTCACCTGTAAAACGAGGTACAAATTACAGAGATCACAATGAGATTCAAGAACAGAATATGAAATTCTTTTTTTTTTAAAGATTTTATTTATTTATTTGACAGACAGAGACCCCAAATAGGCAGAGAGAGAGGCAGAGAGAGAGGCAGAGAGAGAGGAAGGGAAGCAGGCTCTCCGCCGAGCAGAGAGCCCAATGTGGGGCTCGATCCCAGGACCCTGGGATCATGACCCGAGCCGAAGTCAGAGGCCTTAACCCACTGAGCCACCCAGGCGCCCCCAGAATATGAAATTCTTAATTGTGAAACAGAGCAGACAATCAACAATTTCCCATTATTTTTACCACAATTGTATTTCTATCCTCCCTCCCCACATCATAAAAACATGACAAAATGAGTACTTTTCAAATGGTACAATGCTCTTTTAGAGTACTCAGATGTTGAACACTAAATGATTTTCTTTTTTTTTTTTTTAATGTTTATTCGACAAAGAGAGATCACAAGTAGGCAGAGAGGCAGGCAGAGAGAGAGGAAAGCAGGCTGCTCGCTGAGCAGAGAGCCCGATGTGGGGCTCGATCCCAGGACCCTGGGATCATGACCTGAGCTGAAGACAGAGGCTTTAACCCACTGAGCCACCCAGGCACCCTAAATGATTTTCTTATTAAATAAATATTCCAGTTGGAAAGGCCCATCAGACCCAATATTGTGCTCAGACTTAGCCAGGGCCGATTCAAAGTGGACTCTGCTTTAAGGCTGAGTCTGAGTCCACACCAGCGTCCTTGAGAAGTGACGAGATCAAAGCTGGATCCCAAATGTAAGCCAGTGCCTAGTACATACTGAAATCTCCACAAACATTGAACAGTGAGATCCTGAGGTACAATCAGGAAACAATGTCAAGGGTTAGAGGCTAGAACAGGAAGGAGCAGTCTGAGAACGGAGGGCTGACTGAGTCATGGCTCCTGGCCTTGGCAGAAAAACCTGCAAGATACATTGAGCTGCCTAGAGGTGCATTTTTTCTTTAACCCCACGTTGAGGTTCCCAGTAAAATTAGAAAGTATGGACAGTTCCAATGTATCTCCTGCCCTCACACACGCTAGTCTCCCCCATTATCAACATCCCCACCAGGGTGGTACACTCATTATAATTGATGAACCTACATTACACATCACTGTCACTCAAAACCCATAGCTTGTATGACCGTTCACCCTTGGTGGTGTTATACATTCTGTAGCTCTGGGCAAATGTATATATCCACCAGTATAGTATCAAACAGAATAGTTTCACTGTCCAGAAAACCAGAGGTACATTTTTGCAATGGACACAAATAAACAGCTTTGTCCACAGCTTTCTCTTCTGAGACATTTCCCCAGCATGCAGCCAAAAGACCCCAAGAATTCTTCAGATATCCATTTGGGAAAAGAAAGGCCACCTAGGTTCCTGCCAGATGTGAATAGAGCTATGGCTCCATTCCCAGCATTCTCTGGAGTTTAGCTTGAGAAAATAATAAGAATCCTATAGGATCAATGATCTCACTCATTTGGACTACAGTAAATCTCTCCTATATTACTGCTCAGCCTCTGAGAATATTATATTGGGTCTCATTTTATTAAAGAATATCGTGCATACCCAGAAGTCGCTATTTAATTTTTAGCTGCAAGATACAATTTTGAAAAACCATTATCTAGAAAGCGCAATAATCAAACAATGTAATCACGAATGCTAAACCTCCTTGGAATATTATTTTAAATGCTTGCCAGCTGGAAGCAAGAGTTGACAAGGAAGTGTGTGGCTTGGTTGACTTCCTAATTTGTCAAAGCATCTACGCTTTCCAACAGGATATATTTGTTAAAATACATTTTTTTCCCTCTGCATGATTGTTTTGAAACTATCAAAAATGCAAAATCCTTAAATAAGAGAGACATATCTGCATTTTCTATTCATTCCAGCTTAAGATTTAGGATGAAATCACTTTAAGAGACACAATTGAACCTTTTCTCAGAGGAGCCAGACGTCCCACATACATCACCAATTGCCTCTGAGCTTTCTGGTTGCTCTGTGAGATCAGACTCGTAAATTTTGTGACATATGGAAAATATCAGAGAGCCACAGCATGCATTTTAAAAGGGCCAGAAAACAGGACTCACGCTATCATGAGACATCCCTGGCAATTCACCATTCTTCCTATCGCCCATCCGTGACTCTCTGCAGAAAAGACAGAGTGGATATTTGGCCATGGACTAAGAAGCTCGGGTGTAGTTCAGTGGTTTGGGGGGAATGTGCCACCCTCCCTGCCAAAAGGGGATCCCGCAGGGCCATGAGTCAGTGCAGTGCCTGGGAAGGAAGAGCTATGGTTCTGAACTCCCAGGAATGACTCCTCCCGCCCATGATATCCTCTGTCTCCGTGAATTCCCCCGTCTGCTCCCACACACCTCCCACCTACCCCTCTCTTCCTGCCTGTTTCTTTGTCTCATAACTTACATGTCAGTCTTTACTAGTGGCGTTGAATTTACAGAGGCCAAGGCCTAGGCCTTATTTTCCTTGTATGCCCTGAACTTAGAGGTCCTCAAACCAACGAATGTGTCCACCTGCTTGGGGAGCCCAGGGATAGAGTAGGGATTGACCTTAACTCCTGCCTTCTCTTATTCACACTAGTTTGCTGGCCTTAGGCAAGATACTGAAACTTTCTACACCTCCTTGCCTTGTCTATAAAATGGGAATGATGATGACGCCTACCTCATAGGATATTGTGACTATTGAAGGATATGTACACATATACTTAAAATGTTATCTTGCTAACATAATAATGTTATCTAACATAATGTTATCTTGCTAACATAATAAATCTTAGCTAACAAAATGAGCTCTCACAAATGTGAGCTGTCCTTATCACTCATGGTAATGTCATTTCAAATGGCCCAACTCCCTTGACCTTCTTGCAATAAACCAGGGTTCTCCTCCATGTAAGCAAGTGAGCGTGGCTAAATTCAGTTGGAAGGCTGATTTGCTGGGACTCCCAGGGATTCTAAGCAGAGATGGGATTTTTTTTTTTTTTTTCCTGGAGTGGGCCTACCTTGGCTGTTTGAATGACAGAAAAGTAGGACTTAGTTGACATCTGCCTGATGAAAAGATCAAAAGCACAATCTTCGCACCAGGAGTCCTTGGATGACCCTGAAAAGGGTGACAGAGTCTGGACCTGGCCAACACTTCAAGGGCTCTAACATCCCTAAAAGTCCACAAGCCCAACAAGAACTCTGAAGGGAAGTGGGGAATGATGACCATGAAAGGAACAAGTTTCACCCTGTGGGAAGCATGGTGAAAAGGCTTGGCCACCAGCAGAGGTTAGTTAGTGACCTCAGAGGCAGAAACTGTTAAACCTCAAATGCATCTAGGCAAAAGACAAAGGCCACATTTGGAGGAAAGAGAGGGTAGTGGGCAGGGAGTGGGTAGAGGTAGAAAGTTGTCCTACATACGGACCTGCCTGGCCCTCTAGGCAGGCTACTGTGAACTGGAGAGACGACGTCTCTGTGTTATCTGGGGGCATTAGGAGCTGGAGAATAAGAACAAGCCTCCCGGGAGTTGTTCTCTCTGGAGACTCTTCCCAAAACAGAGAGGCCCTCATCCATGAGGAAAAAGATTCTGTGATATTGGCCCTGGGTCTACAGATGGGTGACTCAGGAGCAGGTCCCAGCTCAGTCTGCCTTTTCGGGGCCTTTGGATGGTCCCCTAGCCTGCTGAGAGCCACCCCTCCTCCTGGGGAATGGAGTTATTATACCTCCTCCACAGAGCCACTGTCAGTCTCTAGTGAACTAAGGTTTGTGATGTTCTGAGAGCTGCAACGTGATAGATTACCAGCAAGAATTTTCCTGGTAATAATCAGTACTTATGATAGTTTAAACACTCCAGGATGGTAGAACAGAACCAGGTTTTGTCTTGAGAGGCCAGCAGTCATGGCAGCAATGGAGACAAAGTCCCACCAGCTCTGAGCCCCCTTTCTAAACTGTCCTCTCTCCCTCCTCTTTCCAAAACAGCCTGGCTAAGACTGGCAGTGTAGGGCAGTGGTTGAGGGTATGGGGGACCAGACTGCCTGAATTTGAATGCTATCTCTGTTACTGAGTAGCTTTATGACCTTAGGCAAGACACTTAGTGTTTCCATACCTCAGTTTCCTTGTCTGTAAATGCGGATAACAGTGGTGCCTGCCTCATAGGTTATTGTAAACACTGAATGGCTTATTCCATGTATTATACTTAAAATGAGAGCTAACAAAATTAGTGATGAAAGAATGTGAGTTGTCCTTATCAGTCATAGTAATAGCATTCCAAATAGCCCAACTCTGTTGACCTCCCTCATTCAAAACACTGGGACCTCTCTAGTCTGGCAGGCCAGCCAGGAAGCTGGGAAGAACAAACAGAAATTTCTGCAGACATGAAAATATCTTTCCAAGGAGAGAGAAGAGAGGGTGATTGTAGACCATGGGTAGCTTGTACGATACACTCAGAACCCAAACTGGGACTTTCCACTAATGATCCAAGCTGACCTCCCACAGAGGGAAGCTGGATCCTCCACCATCTTGGATCAGTGGGACCAGATCTCTTCTGTTCCTCCCATGCTCCTCCAGGAAGAATCATATACCTTAAGACTAGAAGGAACCTTGGAAAATCACTCTGGCCAATAGGATGGTGGGGGTTTCTGGGGAGAAAGATGGTTGACTGAGAAAGTTCTGTTTTTCAGGGGGAAAGCCACTATTTGCCTCCCAGGACCAAAGGCAGAGCAGAAAGTGGGCCTCCTGTGCATCTGAAGGGAAGGTTGATATCAATCCCAGCAGTTCCATAAGCACTTGGTGAACACCTACCACAACCCTCTGCCATCTAGAATCTCACAGAGCAGTAGAGGGAAGCACACGGCAAACAGATCATTGCAGCATGATGTAGTAAGAGCCACATTGTGGGTATCCATGGGGGGCCATGGGAGCTGAGGGCAAGATCACCACACTAGCCTGGGGGGCATCTGCCCAAGGTGCTTTGGAGGAGTTGGTGATACTTAACCTAACTTTGGAAGAAGTAAGAGGAGTAAATTGAGGGAGATGGAAAGATCCCTTCAGAGTGAAGAGAATGAATAAGCAGGGGCTAAGGTGCCAGAGACAGTGGAGGCAGATGAGGTTGGAGAGACTGGAGACCAGGGAGTACAGGGCTTTGTGCACCGTGTTTAAGGACCTGAGCTTGAAAAATGGGAGCCATCTGCAGAGTTTTCAGCAGAGGAGCTGTGCAGTCAGATGTGTTCTCTGGAGAAGTTGTTCAGGGCCTGGCTGGGTGGAAAGTGGATTGGGGTGGGCAGGCCTGAAGGACATTGTCCAGTTAGCTACCTGGAGGCTTAGTCCTGTGCCTTTCCCCGGTTACTTGGTGAGACCGAGGGCACCAGAGTCACCCTGACATTCCGCATGTGGGCAGCAAATATCCACTGACACCACCGCCTGGTCCCTGCCACCATGTTAACCGTTCTTAACCACCCAGGTATCTCCCTCACCCAACACAGCCCATGTATAAAGCTTAGATGAAAGTAATGACTCAACGCTACCCGCTGGTCAGTGTTTGCTTGGAGAATGAACAAGCGATTCAGCTCAGACCATTGAGACCCAAGACAGCAATTTCAAGGAGGATCCAGAAGGTGAACTGTGAGTCATGAGGTCCAGAAACAGCTATGGCTATTTTCTAATCTGAGGGATGGCAGCCCCAGGACAAAGCTGGCCAAGAACAGCAGAAAATATCAGAGAAACAGACCCAAGACCCTAATGATGGGGTGAAAACAGATCAAACTAGACCTGAAGCTCATATACCTCCCCTCAGGACAAACCTCTGGATTTCTCAGTTACAAAGCCAGTAAATTCTTTTTGTTTCATAAACTCCCCCCCCCCCCATCTCAAAATCTCAGAGCCCAGTGCCAATAATCTAGGGCACCACGGCCCACACTGAGCAGCTTTGTAAAGAAAAATCATTAGGAATTTTTCCTGACATCATTTTAGAAAACTTAAAGGTTGTCTCGGATTAAAACCATTTTGCCAAGCTCTCTGCTACATGGGACTTGCAGTTCAGATCCACTTCCTTTCTCGGTCCCCCCGGAAAGCAGTGATGCACTGCCACCTGCTGGTCACAAAACAGAACCTGCCCCAGAAAGCCTGAGAAGCTTTCATGCTGGAAAAAAGCCCTTAAAAGATCAGTGTGAGAAATAGAAAGGGAAATTCATTCTCTTCTAGTGTATATTTCTGAACTGTTTGAGTTTTGATTAGTATGTGTTTTTTTACAATCAGAAAAAAAATCTAGGTATTTAAATTGGGAAATACAGTATTGCTTGCTTATCTTTGATGTTTGTTCATCGTACAATGAACTGTTTCATCAATACCTGCCATTTCCTTGGAAAGCAGCAACTACAACAACCACATCACAACAAAAATCCTTCTCATTCTCCTTGCACATCCAGAAACACACACGCATGTGCACACACAGGGACACGTGCTCTGTCCCTATTACTTCTGCCTGAAGCACCAGCCACTTTTCTTCCACTTCCAGCCAGCCCATTGCTAGCCTGTTGGATCTTCTAGGCAAAAGGCCAACCCCAGTCCAATATCTCTCTATTCAGGAAATACGTACCAAGTTTTCCAAGTATTCTCCTTAGAGTGGTACTTGAGGCTGACGCAAGGAGCAGTTACAGACCCCCTTTCACCAAACCTATGAGAGAATTTGACAGCAGCAACACACTCTAAATACTCTTTGCAAATTCTCTTTGTTTTGTCCTAGTGGTTAAGGAATTTAAGAATTGTTTGTCCCGTTCGTGATACCACTTAGAGATTTCTACACAGTGGCTCCTTTGGAATTTAGCATCTCTTGTATTCATGCCTCAGTCAAAGCTTAGATAATAAGAATCCCATCATAAATGCTGCTATAAAATCTTGGTCTCTGAGTTGGACCTGAGCTGGACCAGGACACCAGCAGTAACAGAAGGCTTCCAGCAGGTGGCACCCCAATCAGCCTCACTACCAGGGCTCCACCTAGGGCTGCTCTTGGTGCCCAAGCCCTCCACCATTATCTTCCCTGCATATCCTCCCTCCTCTACAGTCCCCTCAGCCTGCCATCTTTTCCTGTTTTGCCCCAGCCCCAACCCCTCCACCACTGGCTGGCGCTGATTTGACTGGGTATTTCTTCATGGACTTCCACAGCCATGTTCTGCTCTGCATCAGAACACTTTATATGACCATACCCTCTTATACCAAGCTTGAATTTTTCAGGTCCCTTAGAAGATGGCACCATGGACTATACCTAGCCTCATAGTAGTTTACCCTATAGCCAAGCTAGTTTTCTTAGCCCCTTTCCAGCTGCTCCAGAAGCCTCCTCTTCTCTCTCTCTCTCTTTTTTTTAAAGATTTTATTTATTTGACAGACAGAAATCATAAGTAGGCAGAGAGGCAGGCACAGAGAGAGGGAGAGGCAGGCTCCCCACCAAGCAGAGAGCCCGATGCGGGGCTCGATCCCAGGACCCTGAGATCATGACCTGAGCCGAAGGCAGAGGCTTTAACCCACTGAGCCACCCAGGCGCCCCACCTCTTCTTCTCCTGAACCAGTGTTGAGGTTACCCATTCCCCCACATATCCCCAACACCTGTGTATTTATAGCCTCAAGCCTGTAGTGTCCCATATGATCTGGCCTCACTCCAGTCACATCTCTTCTTTCCCCAGCCTTCCCCACCACCTGCACTGACATTCCTCCTTTCCTTAAACACGCGTTCAAAGCTGTGGGAAACCAAGCTCACACCTGCCTCAGGACCTTTGCACTACTGTTCCCTCTGCTTTCTGCACTCCCACTCATACCCACCCTTATCTTCCCATTCAGGTATCAGTTCAGAGAAGCCTTCTTTGATTATTCTATTTAAACTATCAAATGCCATCACACCTTATGCTCTTCTCCCTCTTCTCTTTATATACTTATCACCCTCTGAAATTGTCTTATATACTTTTTACTTGCGTATACACTTTACTTGTGTATTATCTAGTCAGATAACAAACACTACCTAGAATATAAGCTCCACAAGGATGAGTACTTAGCCTCATCCTGTTTGCTACTGTATCCCCAACATCTAAAACAAGAGCACTGCATTAGTGAGGACTCAGTGCTTCTTAGTGAACTGTGTCCTAGGGCCATCCTGCTGGAGTGTCACATCCCCCGAACTTACAGTTGAGTTAACCTGCATGAGACAGTACCATAATCTCTGCATCCGCTTATGTTTCTTAGTCTCCACCCCCTGCTTAGCAGAACCTCCAGTGGCCCTTAGAAGCCAACTTGCCCACGATTTTAAGTCTTTAACATTAGCCCAGTTGGCTGCAGGGTGTGTCTGATTTCTCTCCCAGTCCAGTTCCAGGTGGGGCATCTGCTGCTGAGGTCGCTGAGATCCACAACCCCATGAAGTGCTCCCAGGTGCTGCCACAGCCACCAGTCCCCTCAGATGTCCACCCATGTTGTGTGACACTGTCCTTCACTATATCACAGCTCTGGGCATTGAGGGCTCAGGAACATGGACTGGCCCCTCTCCCTGGCCCTTAACCTTCTCCATGTGACCAGAATGCCCTTCTATTTTGTCCACCTCTCGTCCTTTAGGAATCAGCACTAATGATGGCCGTGGTCTGAATGTTTGTGTCCCCCACGCTCAAATTCATATGTTGAAATCCTAACCCTCAAGGTGCTGGTATTAGCAGGTGGGGTCCTTGGGAGGTGGTTGGGTCTTGAGGGGGTAGCCCTCTCAAATGGGATTAATCCTCTTGTAAAAGATTAGTGCTCTGTAGGATCTAGCACCCTCCAAATTCTATCCCATGGGGCCCTCCAGTCCCTTCCACCGCACCAGGACACCACAAGAAGTCTGGGACTGGAAAGAGGGCCCTAGCCAATGGTGCTGGCATCCTGACCTCAGACTTCCAGCCTTCAAAATGTGAGCAGTACAGTTCTGCTGTGTACAAGCCAAGCAGCTTGTGGTATTTGGCTACAGCTGCTCCGAAGGAATAGGAGAATGACCTCGATGAAGCTGCCCCAGCCCCTTGCGCAGGAGACCCGGACACAATTACCTGCACTGGGGGAGCTCCCCCCCCCACCCAGCCTCCTCAATGCTCCTGCTTCCCAAGCCCCACGTTGATCTCTGCTTGTCCCAGAGCTTGTGGTATCTCTCTGCTAGGGGGTCTAGGTTCAAAACCCGTTTTCTCCAATCACTACACTGTGTGACCTAGGACAAGCAACCGAACCTCTCTGAGCTTCTCCTGCCTCTTGTAAAATGAGATTGAAAGTAGTCTCTGACCCCTAGGGTAGCATGGAGCTCAAATGAGATAGATGAGGCTCCTCCAGCTCTCACTCAAGAGCCTGGCACAGAGTTAACATTCCAGAAAGAGCAGCTATTATTAACTGCATAAACCTGGGCTCCTCCCTATGTCACTGTCACTTCTCAGTAGAAGATTCCTTTAAAAACAAGAAGTAGCTTTCCTCAACTTTGCATTCCCAGCACTTGGGATGGTGTTTGATATACTACGGGTGATCAAGTGTTTGTTGAAGCATCTGATAGCTTTAAATTCTCTCTTCTCACTTAGACTGTATCTTTGTTAATGATAAAAATTACATATATATGTAACAGCAGGGTTTTTTTTTTACTGTGCTAACATATACATAAAATTCACCATCTTAACTGTCTATAACTGTACAATCCGTGGCATTGAGTAGATGCACATTGGGCAACCATGTGGTTTTTTTTTTAATCCCTCGCAGCCCGAAGTTGAAGAGGAACAGAAACTGAGTCCACATAGACTCAGCGCATGTGAATAAAGTGCAGGTGGGCTTTATTCCAGTAGGGACTGCACCTGCCCCCAGCCCTCAGTACAATTCCTGGACACAATAGGTGCTCAATAAATGTAAAATGAATCACCAGCAAAAGTGGCACTCTGGGGGCACCTGGGTGGCTCAGTGGGTTAAAGCCTCTGCCTTCAGCTCAGGTCATGATCCCAGGGTCCTGGGATCCAGCCCCGCATCGGGCTCTCTGCTCAGCAAGGAGCCTGCCTCCTCCTCTCTCTCTGTCTGCCTTTCTGCCCACTTGTGATCTCTGTCTGTCAAATAAATAAATAAATAAATAAATCTTTAAAAAAAAAAAAAAAGTGGCACTCTGGCAGGGAAACCAGACAAGGCTTTGAGACATGTTTCGGGTTTTTTGGTTTGGTTGGCTGGTTGTGTGTGTGTGTGTGTGGTGTGGCTTTTGTTTTGGGGAGTATTTTTTGCTTTTTTTGTTTTGTTTTTTTGGGGGGGTTGGTTTGTTTTTACTTTTTTTTAGTTTTTAGTTTTTAGCAAGAGGTTTTGAATAGGCTGGGATCTCACACACGAAAATCATATGGTGGACAAAAACTCGAAGACTCTGGCCAGGGTGGGCCTGCACTCCTGTGTGGCAGCTCCCAGGTTTTGCTCAGTAGCAGCTGCCCCTGTGGGCAGGGCCTGTACTTTCCAGCTAATGCTGTCCCCTGGATTCCTCCCCTGTTTCCTTAGCCATTTGGGTTTGAGAGCCCTGCCTGAAGAGTCAGAGAGACTGGGCCTGAGACCCACCTCCTCCACTTTCCAGGAGTTCAGTCCGCAAGTGGAGTCTTACCTCCTTGTTGGCAGGATGGGAAAGACAGCAGTGTCTCCCCCAGGCTTCTGTGAAGGGCACTCTGAGACCAAGCATGTGATGGTGTGTCCCACAGCGTCGAGGCCATTACGCAGACGTTAGCCTGACATCTCAGAGTCCTGCACCCGTCTTTTGTGTTGGCACCGGGGAGGTCTGGATATGCCTCCGTGTGGTGTCCCCAGGTTTTTGTACACCGCACACTCACCTGGGAAGACACCAGCACCTGTAAAAGCTAGGGCACTCTCTGATTAGCACCCACCGGTCACCTGAGGCCTTTCACAAAGTCCCCACCTGGGTGTGACACAGTGAAGAGCAAGTCTCTAGGGAACGGGCCTGCTGTCCTTCATCTGCCATCTGAGAGCCCTTCAGCACACCACACAGCGGCCCCATAGGCGGGTGACTCCACCTACCACACCAGACAGAAATTCGCTGTGGATTTGCCACATCTGGAGCCAGCAGGAAGGACAGGGGTTTGGTATCAGAATACCATTGATTTTCCTTCTTTTCCCTTCAGAGCTGGGGCATGGTTTCTGTGGTGACTTTTCAAGCTACAAGCTGGAGGAAACAAGGGCCCTTCCACTTTAAGTCCCTTTTATGAACTCCCTCTCAACATTCACCTCAAAACTCAGGTCAACTGTGTTTCATTAGAAGCATCTTGATAGTGAGGAAGAATTCAAGGCAGGCAATAAATAGAAAGGTAAGTCAGGTGATTTGGTTTTGAAATAAAACAAGTTTATGTAGTAACTGGTTCCAGATTGCCTTACAGTCTTGCTTGGCAGGGAGAGATTTATTCCTGATAGCGAACCAGATGTCACACTTGCTCTTCTAAGACATTTGCTTTTATCTGCAGCCGTTCCTGAGGGAAGAGATACAAAGAAAAGACTAGAGCCTTATGGAAGCACGGAGTCGTGTGTTTGCATCCTGACACCAAGAGGATCTGATCATCTGAGAGCTTCCAGTCTAGGTCTTAACAGCTTTCAAAAAATCAAACACGTTAAAACAAAACAATACAAAACAAAAGCACAAAAAGGCAGTTGCACGTTTTCAATCATTTGTGTGAAGACGTAACATGTCTGTGGTACAAGAACTACCTACAATAGATGTATAGCTTGGCTCTTCTGAAGAAAACAAAGCTTCCAGAAATTGGCTACTGGTTCTGTAGAAAACATGAAACCATTTCACAACATTTCATTGTAACAATGAACCCAGAAACTTCTGTGAGACTCGTTTTGTTTTGCTTTTTTTTTTTTTTGAGAGAGAGTGCGCACGCGCAGGGTGGGGGAGGGGCAGAGGGCGAGAGACTCTCAAGCAGGCTCCCTGTCCAGCTCTGCGGAACCTGATGCTCCCGCTGCTGCGCGCCGTGTCACAACCTCAACATCGTGACCAGAGCCGAAATCAAGTGTTGGAGGCTGGACTGACGGAGCCATCCGGGCGGGCGCCCTAGGAGGCACACTTCCTCCAGGAGTGGCAGCTTTCTCTAGTCCAGGGCGCTTAGCTACTCCTCGCTCCCTTCCTCGACTCCAGGGCACATTTTCTGACTCAGCAAAGGTAAGTGCTCTGGCTCTTTGGCACGTCGTACAACCCCATTGCAAACTGGTTTAAGTGAAACAGCATAGGCATAGCCGTCAGAACCTCAGCGGCACTAACCCACGGGCCTTCTCTCCAGACTCTGAGTCTTGGGGTCTCTCAGCTCAAAATCCCGAGAGCCTGCCCCAGCTTAGCTTCCAGGTCCATCCGCTCCAGTCAGCTCATGGGAGGGACTCACAAGCTGGGGAGTGTGCAGTGGAGTGGGTCACGGGCTGGCCAGATACTCTGGGAGGAATCCCCTGCTTTACAGGACTTGGCTTTGATTAGAGGCTGTGGTAGGGGTGGGGGAAGTTCTGTGGAGAGTGCCTTCCAGAGAGAAGTATTATATGCATGGGGTGGGGGGGAGTGGGGGGGGTGTTGGGAGATGGCCTGGTGAATTGAAGGGCTGCAGTTTGGAAGAAATTGCATTTGTTTTCTATGGAAGAAATTGTATTCGTTTTCTATCAACACCTTATCAAATCACCACAAATAACACAAACGTGCTATCTTACAGTTCTGTGGGTAAGTCTGACAACTGGTCTCACTGGGCTAAGATCAAGGTGCCGGCAGGGCCAAATTCCTTTCTGGAGGCCCTGGGGAAGACTCTACTTCTTTGCCTTTTCTGGCTTCTGAGACCAGTAGCATCTCTTGATTATAATATATTCCACCATTGTTGACAAGCCAGCAGTGTTGCCTCTCTCTGACCTCTTTTCAGTTAGCAGAACTCTGTCTTTCTAAAGATTTATTTATTTAGTTTAGAGAGGAGAGTAAGCGAACATGGTGGGGAGGGGCAGGGGGAGTAATGAGAGAATCTTTTTTTTTTTAAGATTTTTATTTATTTATTTGACAAAGAGAGACACAGTGAGAGAGGGAACATAGCAGGGGGAGGGGGTGAGGGAGAAGCAGGATTCCCGTGGAGCAGGGAGCCCGATGCGGGGCTCGATCCCAGAACCCCGAGATCATGACCTGAGTCAAAGGCAGACGCCCAACCACTGAGCCACCCAGGTGCCCCAGAAATGAGAGAATCGTAAGCCGGCTCCACACTCTGCTCAGAGCCGGACACAGGGCTTGATCTAACGACCCTGGGATCATGGCCTGAGCTGAAATCAAGAGTCAGACACTTAACTGACTGGGCCAACCAAGCACCCTTATCATAACTCTTTCTCACTGACCACAGAAGGAAAAGTCTCTTCGTGTTTAAGGGCTCATGTGATTAGGTTGAGCCCACCTGGATGGTTCTGGAGACCCTCCTCATCTCAGAGTCCTTAACTTTAATCATATCCATGAAGTCTTTTGTTATAGGTTGAATTGTGTCCAAATTCATATTCTGAAACTGTAAACCCTAGAATGTGAACTTACTTGGAAATAGGATCATCAGAAATGTAATCAGTTCAATTAGATCCTTAGGGTGGGCCTTAATTCAACATGAATGGTGTCTGTATCAAAGGGGAAATTTGGATACAGACACCCATAGAAGGAGAGAGACAGGGAGGAGACAGTCACCTAGAAGCCAAAGTGAAAGGCCTGGAACAGATCATCTCCCTCACAGCTTTTAGAAAAATCTAACCTGTTGAAACCTTGATTTTACACTTCTAGCTTTCAGAACTATGAAAGAATGAGTTTCTATTCAAGCCACTCAATTCGTGGTACTTTGTTATGTGATCTTAGCAAACATATGTATCTCTTTTGCCATGTAAGGTATCATATTCACTGGTTCTGGGGATTAGGACATGAATATCTTAGGGAAGGCCATTATTCCACTTACCACGGTCCTAGCCAAATATTTACTTCACTTTGTCTTGGGACTGTGCTTAGTAGTTCCTGTACCATGAATGAAATAATGGATTGGACCATAGGCTTACTGCTCACAAACACCAGATACGCATGAGAGCAGGTTCTAAAACAATAAGTCTTTGCATGGGAACATTGTCCAGCCTCAGGCACACTGGTTTTTGTAGACCACAATGCAAGGTGCTGGTATTTATTGCCATTTTTGAAGGGGAGACATTGTGTTTGCAGGATCCACTGAACTGGACATTGTTAGCTTTTCTCTTAGACCAAATAAAAACATGGGACTGACATTAGCAAAATGGTGGAATTGGAGTTTTCTACTCTATTTTCCCCACAAAACAGTGAGTTTGACAATCACCCACAGGTGAGGATGCATTTGTGGCAGTCCAGGAGTCCAACAGAGAAGTTCCAGCAAACCACTGGAGCAAAGAACAATCAGGTTGGACACACTGGAGAGAGGATGAGAGAAACAGTTTCACTTTACCCATGTTACCCCTCCCCCAAGGCATGGCTACAGCTCAATGACAAAGGGAGACCTTCTAGTTCTGTGGCTTCATTCGCAGGGCAGCAGGCTGGGCGGAGGGGGGGCGTGGTGGGGGGACTGAGAATGTGTGAAGGAGCACCTGGCTCCCCAACTGTGTGGAATGCTACCAAAAGGGCCCACTTCCTTCACCCCATCCAGAATATTAGGGTATGCTACACAACTCAGGAACAGAGAGGGGCTGGGAGAACAGTGGACAGGGCTCCTAGGAGGCATCAGAAAGACATGGATCTTATTAACCACTTTGTGGAATCGATCAGGAAGTCTGCCCACAAACTGCTGGGGATGTTTCATTTGGGGATCCTCCCAGATGGACCATGGGTACTTGAACACTTCATTTCCCTCACCCACATACACCCCACCCTGTGACTGGCTTTCTGTGGGTGCTCCAAGAGCAGAGAGTATGAGCCTTTTTAGACCGTTAGTAAGCACAGGCAGAAAGCTGGCCCTGATGCTGGAAGATTGGGAGAAAGGCCTCTAACTTGAGCATCACCTTAGGGAAAGCAAAAGAAGCGTGTAATCTTAAGAAATCCTCCTAAGACAGAGCAAGAAATGGGGAACATGTGTATCCATAGAAATGTCTGAGGAAAGCCTCAAACTCCTTCGCAGAAGGTATTTCTTCCCCAAAGCCATTCAAAAAGGACTAGAGGAAGGTAACTGCTTCCTCATATGTGAAGACAGCAATGCAAGACTTCAAGGAATATGAAAAATCAAGGAATGAAGAAAACAATGTCATTTCAATAATATCAAAACAGTAAAATAGGAGTAAGTTTAACCAAGGAGGTGAAAGACCTATACACTGAAAACTATGACATTTGATGAAAGAAATAGAGGAAGACACAAGCAAATGGAAAGATATCCAATGCTCATGAATTGGAAGAACTGATATTGTTAAATGTCCATACTCTCCAAAGTGATCTACAGATTTAGTGTAATCTTTATCAAAATTCCATTGGCATTTTTCACAGATAGAGAAAGAATAATGCTAAATTTCATATTCATATCCACAGAAGACCTTGAATAGCCAAAGCAATCATAAGAAAGAACAAAACTGGAGGAATTACAATATGGAGGTTCCTCAGAAATTACATGATCTACTGGAGTAGATCATAGTAATTCAAACTGCTATGAACTACTATATGATCCAACAATCTCTTGTCTGGGTATATATCTGAGGAAAATGAAGTCAGTACCTCAAAGAGATATCCATATTCCCATGTTCATTGCACCATTATTCACTATAGCCAAGATATGGAAACAACCTAAGTGTCCTTCAACAGATGAGTTAAAAAGAAGATATGGTATCTACCTAGAATGGAATGTTATTCACTCATGAGAAAGAAGGAAATCCTGCCATTTGCAACAACGTGGATAGAAAGAGAAGACTTTATGCTAAGTGAAATTAGCCAGATGAAAATAGACAAATACAATATGGTCTCACTTACATGTGGAATCTAAAAAAGAAGAAAAGAAAAAAAAAAAAGGTTGAACTCCTATGGAGAATAGACTGGTGGTTACCAGGGGCTGCTGGTTATTGGAGGAGACACGAAATGCTAGTTAAAGGGTAGAAGCCTTCAGTTATAAGATGAACAAGCTCTGGGGCTGTAAGTACAGCGTGGTGACTATAGTTAATAACACTGCACCGTGTACTTGAAAGTTGCTGATAGACCTTAAATGTTGTCACCACACATAGAAAAAAGGTAACTGTGTAAGAGATAATGTATTAATTAATTAGATTGTGGTAATCATTTCTACGAAGCCCATGTGTGTCAAATCATTGTTTTGTACACTTTAAATGTATATACTTTCATTTGTCAATTATACCTCAATAAAGCTGAACAAATGTGAAAATCTTAAATTGTAGAATCTCAGTAATTGGTTATAGAGGTTCAGTACTGTCTATCCTATTTTGTCTTCATAAAGTAAGTTTTTTTTTTAAATTTATTTATTCATTTAAGAGAGAGCGAGAGTATGAGTGGGAGGAGGACAGAAGGAGAGAATCTCAAGCAGACTCCCCACCCAATGTGGAGCCTGACATAGGGCTTGATCCCATGACCCATGAAATCACAACTTGAGCCAAAATCACAAACTGGGCGCTTAACCAATGGAGCCACAAAGGTGCCACATTAAAATAAGAACTTTTTAAAAGTATGTAAATTATAAGAAACAAAAATCGTATGTACTCTGTCACTCTCCAATGTGATTTCACCATAAGAGAAGTTGCCTCCCCTACGCTATGCCTTGAATGTCCCTCACAGACCTTCATACCCCCTACCCGAGCTGACACGTGGACCAGACAGATCTCAGCAAGAACCTGCGCCACTGGGACTGCTTGTTGGTTTAGGCCAGATCCAGAGAGCAGAAAATAAGGTAAAATAATAATCAGCAAGACATGAAAAATGACATAGATTAACCAGAAAAGTAAATCTGTGACTAACAATAAAATAATAGGTTCATGCTCCCTGTAGAAAGTGTTCACCTTGCTCCATTTCCCCTGCCAACACCTAAACACATTCTTGTCCTCTTCCATTTGGACCATGCAACAATCCTCATTGGTTACCTGTTTTCAGTCTCTCCCTTCTTGCCTTTCATCCTCTGGCTGCTGCATTCGTAATCGGGAAAAAGAAAAGGAAAACAAAGACACACACACACACACAGATCTGATAGTGTCTTTATCTGCTTAAGCTTGAAGGCATCCAAACCCCCCCATTACCCATAAAGTCTGAGTTTCAGACTGTGATATATGAAGCCCACACCAGGTGGGTCCAGTCTGCTTTTCCAACATCGTCTCTCACTGCCTTATACATCCAAGAGTCAATTCTAGTGCTTCTTAAAGTATGGTCCCTGAGCACCAGAATTAGCATTCTGGGTGCTTGTGAAAGTTCCCAGTCCTACTGACTCAGTCTTTTAAAAAGCACTCAGAGCAATCTTCATGCAAACACAGCTGGAGTTGCTAATCTCCAGCCACTGTGTTCCCTCCCTCTGTCTGACATGCCCTCTTCTTCCTTGTCCATTTCTTCTTTGGGGGTATTATTCAGGTAGCATCTTCTTCCCCTCATAAGCCAAACAAATTGCTCCCCTGTTTCTAGTCCCTTAGCACTTTATGCAGACCTCATAATACACCTTTGTTTTACATGTTTGCCACAGATCTGTCTCTCCCGCTGGATTATAAATTTCTTGCCATTAGGAACCACATCTTATTCGCCTTTTTCCCCCTGAGTGACTATGCAATTTCTTTGTTCCTACAGTGGGAAATGTGTAACTGACCATGTTTCCCTTTCCCTTTGTCCACCTCATGTGCTTAGAGTCAATTCATAGCTCAAGATTAACCATTATGAAGGCTGCCATGGGCTGTGTATCTGTGTCCTCTCTTCACCCTGGACTTGACCTATTTTAATTTATATTTCCCTAGTCCTGAGTTATAAAACCTGTATTTGGCCATTTTAGTTTTTATGTTTCTGCTACAAGCCACCTCACATCCTTTCTGGACAAGGTGAGAGAGAGATAAATTATTCATCTCACTATTCCTACCACCCAGGACAGCGTCTGGCGGATAGAAAATACTCAATAACCATTTGTTAAATTTAATCAAAGGAATAAAGTTATGTGGATTCTGTGACAGCTATTTTACTTATCGCTTAGAACACTTTCTGCTTACTTCTGATTTTGATCACAGTGTTCAAGAGCTAAAGCTGCTAGAAGAATGCCTGATGGACAAGAACCTGTAACTGGACAAAATTCACTTGACAACAGCAGTCCAGTTATCTCAATTTTCCACCTTGACCCATGAGCAACCCATTTTAGGAGTTCAGGCTACTCATTAACTCTGTAATCTGCGATTAATGTTAAAATATAGTGAGCAGGTAGAAATCCACTGGGAAATTGAAAAGGGAACAAAGGACAGTGAGCAGGAAGAATTGGTCATATAAGATGGCACAGGGATGGAGCCAAGGACAGAATACAGGACACTGAGGAGCAGTCTCAGAGACAAGGGGGCACATAAGGAAATGGCAGTGGACCACATTTGTAAAGCCCATGGGGAGATGCAAGACTTCTGTTCCCTGAAGTCACAACATAGTAATGTCCCCATGCGCTGCCAGAAAGACGAGTGTGTTCAAGCACATAGTTAAAGATGTCAACATTGAGGGGCGCCTGAGGGGCTCCACTGTTTAAAGTTGGACACTTGATTTCAGCTCAGGTCATGATTTCAGGGTTGGGAATCGAGTCCTTCATCAGGCTTGATCTCACAACCCCTAGCACCCCTACTTGCGCTCACGCGCGCTCTCTCTCTCTCTCTCTCTAAAAAAAAATAAAATAAGTCAATATCAAATCACTGCATAATAAAACTATGAAGAAATAAGATTAAAAATTTTGAGAAAAAAATAACTTTTTCTATTTATTTTTCTTCAACTTCTGTCTAATGTCTCCCTAAGAAAAGCCATCTTTCTGTCATTATGTATCTTATCTGAAGAAATAATAGCAGCACCCAAGTCTCTTTAAATTGGGAGATTTTATTTTCCCTGGGAAACACATGAGCATGTGTAGTCTTGACTTTCAGTTGTCACCTCAACTTTCTACATGAGTCCCTCACACTGCCAGTTAACTATTTTCAAAACATCATTCTATTGAATTTTTTTATCTCTCCAAGAAAAATAAAGGGATGCTAACCTATCAGTTGTTACACATAACCAACTACATGTAAAACCACGTCTAATTTAAATTTGCTTCTGACATCTTCATTTCGATCAGAAACATCAATTCAGTGTGTTTTCTCTATGAAAACTGGAGAAATTGAGATAATTTGAACAACATAAAGAAAGGTGTTATTATTAAATAGATTAAAATGGAATGTTTGTAGGAATGGATTTGGTGACATTGTAACCATGTGACATGGGATTCGACAAAAATCCTGGTCCATTATAATAAGATATGGCTCTTTCCTCAAAAGTAAAGTTAACAGAGAAACTGGGAGTTAAAGTTCAAGATATCTGGTTTGTTTATGTCCTCCAGGGTCACTGAGCCACTAGTTCTGGCTGAGAGAAGGGTCTGAGCCTTGAAGGATTCATTGTTAGTGACAGGATAATCAGCTAGTCAGCCGAAGCAGGGAGGCCTCCTTAACCTTGAGTCTAAGGATCATTTGGCCCGCAATGGCCGATGGAGGCCAGGGTCAGGGGTTATGTGTCAGCCCCTCTATGGCAGAGGCTTCCCACTCAATGACAGCTGAACTGAGAGTCACCCTCATGCCCAGCTAATGGCAATAATAACCTCAACTTGTAGGCCTAGCCTTCCCACATTCTGAACCCATGAGCCCTACCAAATATACAGGCAAACAGTAATCTCAGAAGGCTCCAGCGCTTGGCATGAGGTTAGTCTGGTTGTTATAAGCCTGAGGGACAGGAATGGGGACAGTCTGGAAGCCTCTCTGTATGACCTAGACCATCTAACCTTTCTTTGAAACCTTCTGCAATCCCCCAATTCCTGAAATCATGTAACTTCTTTTCTTCTCTCTAAACACTCTAGTTTCCCTCTGGGACCTCAACTCTTTTAATGGAAGTCCTGATACCTTTCAGACTTTAGTCCATCTCCATCCAGGCCTGTACCCTAACTTGTTAAAAAACAAATGCACCATCCCCCCAGCCCACATTCCTGCTGGGGGTGTATCTGGTTTGTCCTGTCTCCAGTCCTAGCCCCTCTTCCTGTGTTGCCTTATGTCTCACAACTACTCCTATTGTGATGTCAGAATCATAATCAATAATACAGGTTACCATTTCTGGAGCTCTTACCATGGGCCAGGTCATGTACTAAGAACACACACTATCTCAGCACATTCTTGAAACAACAGGATGAGGGTGGATATACTGTCTTGATTTTAGAGTTCAGTAAACTAAGGCTCAAAGAAGTTAAGTAGTTTGCTCAAGAGAACAGAACTCATGAGTGATAGAGCTAGGACTCAAATTCAGGACTAAAGGAGGTAAAAATCAAAGTTCCTGACAATTTGTCTCTTATGAATTAGAAACAAAGAGACTGTAGAACTCATCTAGAATCTTCAAGCCAGATCACTGAGGTTGGTTGATGTATTGGACATATCTAGAGTACCACTCCAAGTCCCTGCAGCCCTACCTCTTCCTCCACTAAAGAAGCATCTAGGTCTCTGTGGGCTTTAAACAGCTTCATGCACAAGCAACCCAGGAGTGTCTTGCTTCAGTCTGAGTCTCATCCTCTCACTTCCTGTCCTATGACTTTTCTGATGTCCCACCATGACACAGAATCTCATGTGTAGGTCTCAAGTGCAGGGGAATTCACACCCTGGGGCCATTCTTGACCAGAGGCAGATGAGAGCTGACAGATGTTTCCTTCCTTTATCATCTGTGGACATTCTGAGACACATTTCACATGGATCCTTAGAAAGTTCTGCAGGGTCAAGCCCTATTGCCCAGATCATGTCCAACTCAACCATGCATCCTTAATTTGGCTTTCCTTCCTTCTCTGTTGCTCTGATCCTGTCCCCTGAGACCACATCTCCCAGTAAACTACCTGCATGGAAGCCTTTGGCTCAGGCTCTGCTTTTAGGGGAACCCAGGCAAGAGGACACAGAAGAACTACCTATTTATCAAGAAAGCCAGTCCATTCATTTACATATTGTTCTCTGAGGTGACCACAGTACTATCTGTCTCCATTTCTGTCCAATTTTTTCATCCTGGGGACAAGATGGGATCCTGCACTTCCCCCTCTGTTTTCAAAGTCACTACTGATTAAAATGTCCTGAAAAGAGTAGGAAGAAGATCTAACAGAGAGGCAGACAAGGCAGGCAACACCTCTGAGCCAAAGGCCTAGGGAGGGTGGGCCTTCCGTAAGGCAGGTAAAGACATGAATTTAGACAAAAGATAAAAGCTTTTCCTGCTACATAGATAGAATAATTAATTTAGGACGAATACTCTCCAGACTGACAAGGCACACGAAGAGCAGCGCCTGCCATGTAAATGCAGGCATCTGGGCTGGAACTGCAAGTCTGTCTCCAACCTGCTCCCACCAGGCTTCTCCATATCATTTTCCCTGTTTCCTTAAACCATTGTGACTTTTAATCAACAATGTTCTCATCTCCCCACATATACTCTCAACAGGGAGGTCAGCGTCATCATTGTTAGCCTGAAGATGGGCCAAGAGAAACAAATCAAGAGAACCCCCACCGAGGCCACACTCTGCATCTCATCTCAGCAGCAGAGGTTACAGTGAACATCCCTCAGTGCCCTACTTGAATTCTTTCCATCTTCCTGAGCACAGGCAAAACTGATGCATGTGCCAGCCTGGTTCCCAGCTCTGAAATGAAATTTATCCATTTTACTAGATATTTATATAGGAATTAATTTGATATGGAGACTTTCTGCTAAAATAAGCTTTATCCTTTCAATTATTTTCATTCTGGTATCCCTTATTTCCTTCGGATGCCATTGTTCTCTAACTCTTAGGATCCCAGAGGTTAAAAAAATCGTGATACTATATACAACTGATGAATCACTGAACTCTACCTCTGAAGCTAATAATATACTATATGTTAATTAATTGAATTTAAATGAACATTTTTCCATTTTTTTGTGTCTTCCTCAATTTCTTTCATGAGTACTTTATAATTTTCTGTGTATAGATTCTTAGTCTCTTTGGTTAGGTTTATTCCTAGGTATCTTATAGTTTTGGGTACAATTGTGAATGGGATTGACTCCTTAATTTCTCTTTCTTCAGTCTTGTTGGTGTACAGAAATGCAACTGATTTCTGTGCATTGATTTTATATCCTGACACTTTACTGAATTCCTGTACAAGTTCTAGCAGTTTTGGAGTGGAGTCTTTTGGGTTTTCCACATATAGTATCATATCATCTGCGAAGAGTGATAGTTTGACTTCTTCTTTACCAATTTGGATGCCTTTAATTTCTTTTTGTTGTCTGATTGCTGAGGCTAGGACTTCTAATACTATGTTGAATAGCAGTGGTGATAATGGACATCCCTGCCGTGTTCCTGACCTTAATGGAAAAGCTTTCAGTTTTTCTCCATTGAGAATGATATTTGCGGTGGGTTTTTCATAGATGGCTTTGATAATATTGAGGTATGTGCCCTCTATCCCTACACTTTGAAGAGTTTTGATCAGGAAGGGATGCTGTACTTTGTCAAATGCTTTTTCAGCATCTATTGAGAGTATCATATGGTTCTTGTTCTTTCTTTTATTAATGTGTTCTATCACATTGATTGATTTGCGGATGTTGAACCAACCCTGCGGCCCTGGAATAAATCCCACTTGATCATGGTGAATAATCCTTTTAATGTACTGTTGAATCCTATTGGCTAGTATTTTGGCGAGAATTTTTGCGTCTGTGTTCATCAAGGATATTGGTCTTTAGTTCTCTTTTTTGGTGGGATCCTTGTCTGGTTTTGGGATCAAGGTGATGCTGGCCTCATAGAATGAGTTTGGAAGTTTTCCTTCCATTTCTATTTTTTGGAACAGTTTCAGGAGAATAGGAATGAGTTCTTCTTTAAATGTTTGGTAGAATTCCCCTGGGAAGCCGTCTGGCCCTGGGCTTTTGTTTGTTTGGAGATTTTTGATGACTGTTTCAATCTCCTTACTGGTTATGGGCCTGTTCAGGTTTTCTATTTCTTCCTGGTTCAGTTGTGGTAGTTTATATGTCTCTAGGAATGCATCCATTTCATAAAATATTTAAGAGGCACCTGGATGGCTCAGTGGGTTAAGCTTCTGCTTTTGGCTCAAGTCATGATCTTAATGTCCTGGGATCAAGCCCCACATTGAACTCTCTGCTCAGTTGGAAGCCTGCTTCCCTCCCTCTCTTTGCCTGCCTCTCTGCCTATTTGTGATCTTTCTCTCTGTGTCAAATAAATAAATAAAGTCTTTAAAAAATAAAATATTTTAAAAATCATGAGACTTATCATAATTTACACAAATAAATGGTAATCCCATTGTTATTAAAACTAATAACAATCTAATAACAAATCTAAAAACAATAGCAATCTAATAATTGCCTACCAGCACCCTAAACCACTGTAGCCATAATTGGCTCAATGGCTGGCTATTATACAGCAGGCCCGAGTCCCCAGGGCTGCAGACCCTTCTACAAGAGACTACAAGAGATCATCAAAGAGTTGATGTGTGTTAAGCATAATTTGTGGTCTAAATACTTAATACTTATTGCACCTACGTATATGACTTCTTAAGTGTTTGTAGACTGCTGTGATTAGTAAAATGCAAACCATAGATATACTTTGTAGCTCAACAAATATAGTGGTAGGGTTAGATAGTCTTAAATTTTTTTTTTATTTTAAAATGAGGTCCTGGTGCCTCAAAATATTGGGGTAACTGGTGTTATAGAATGAAGCCCCAAGACAAGAGTCCAAAAATCCAGGCCCACATTCTAGCCTAGCTGATGGGTGCTGAAACCTGAGGTAAGTCATTGGTCTTGGTAACCTCAGATTCTGCATATATAAGAAAATAACCAAACCTCTACCACAGAACTTTTAGAAGAAATATAAATCAGGACATGTTGTGGTTTCTCAAACTTTTAGAAAATGTGTCTTCTCCCAAAGAGTGTGTTTTAAAAGTCCTGAGTGGTACCCAGGATTCTGTGTTGAAAAGATCTTCAGGTGATTTTGATATACAGCTGCATTTGAAATAATCTACACACTAAAAAATATCATTAAATCCTTGTAAAATTTTAAACTGCTAAGGGCATCGAGGTGGCACAGTTTAGCATCTGACTATTGGTTTTGGCTCTGGTTGTGATCTCAGGGTCATAGATTGAGTCCTGCATTGGGCTCTACTCTCAGAATGGAGTCTGCTTGGGTTTCTCTCTCCCTCTGCTCCTCCCCCTGCCCTTTCTCTCTCAAATAAATAAATAAATAAATAAATAAATAAATAAATCTTTAAAATTTTAAGCTGCCATAGAAACATAAAATACTGTCACTAATAAATAATGAGGAACTCTAAAAATCTCACTAAAGTAATATTCAAAGACTCATCTCCTGGCCACAGACCCTATTGGGCCCTAGTCACAAGGATGTACCAGAGATCTGAAGCACCAATTTCAGCACACCAGTTCCATGTTATTTGTCTAAGGGCCATGTTGGGGTCAAGCAATAGAAATGCAAAGAAAACCATACCAAAACACATCATAATTAAATTGCTGAATACCAGTGGTAAAGAGAAAATGTTAAAAGCAGCCAGGTATATAGAGAAGGAGGAAGGGTGGAGAAAAAAAGTAGACCTAGAAGAATGAAAATAAGAATAACAGCAGACGTCTCATCAGAAGCAGTGCAAGCCAGAAGACAATGGAGCAACAACTGTAAAGTGCTGAAACAAAGGGGCCCCTCGCTGGCCCAGTTGGTGGAGCATGTGACTCTTGACCTCAGGCTGTGAGTTCAAGCCCCAGGTTGGGCCTAGAGCTTCCTTAAAATAAATAAATAAATAAATAGTAATAATAAACACAAAGGACTGAAACAAGAAACCATCAACCTAGTATTATATACCCAAAAAGGATTTTTTCAAAAATGAGGGAAAAAGACTTTTTTCAGAAAAATAAAGCCTTGGGAAGATACACTGCCAGCAGATTAGCATCACAAGCTTAAGCCAGTTCATACCAGTTCATACAAACTGACTGCTCAATATTTAGAACTTTTGCAAACAGATTGTTAAAATGTTGGTAGCTTAAAATTGGTAATGATGGGAGAATTTATATCATGGCAATTAGCAAACACTATAAATAAGGACTTTTTTATTTTGTAGGGAGCAACTTTATCAGCATCATTGAAGATAAGAATATTAAAAGTAGTCCTTCAGGCAAAACGAAAATTATATCAGATAGAAATGTGGATCTGTACAAAGGAATTAAGGATGACAGAAATGTGAGTAAACATAAAACATTTTTTTTTATTTTAAAATCTCTTTAAAAGACAACTACCTATTTAAAGTAATATAAATGACTAATATTGTAGAAGTTATATCTATGACAGAAGTAGTGTAAAGGATGGCAAAAAGAAAAGAAAAATGTACTTCTGTAAGAATCTCACACCATATGTAATGTAGTATGTTAGTCGAAGGTAGACTATAATTAGTTGAAAATGAATATGTATTATAAACTGTACATAAATTGAAAGTGTGATATTGTGTAAGTTGAAAATGGATTTTGTAAATTGTATAGTAATCACACATATACACACACAAACTAAAAAGGTATGGCTAAATATATCAACAGTGGAGGTAAAATAAAATTGTTAAAAATGTTTGATTAATTCAAAGGAAGACAGAAAAGAAGAAAAAGGGGAAGATAGAATGGATGGGGTGATGAAATTTTTTTATCCCATGATTATAGTAATTATACAACTATATTTGTGGGAAGTTACCAAATCACACAATTTGGTGAGTTTTATTATATGTAAATTATACATCAACAAATCTGATAGAAGAAGGAGGAAGAGCACAGGACAGAAGGAGAAGGATGGGGAGGAGTACGACTACCACCACCAAGTAGGAAAGGTACACTACCTGAGTGTAAGACATTCTCTGAAGTTATGGTAATCAAGATGTTGTGGTATTGGTGAAAAATAGACCTAGAGATCAATGGAACAGATTGTCTGGCTACAAGGAACTCATTTCACCACACCTACAGAGAGTGATGCTATGGACTACTGTTACTATGTGTTCATTTCTCTTCTGTTTTTCAAATCAGGAATGGGAGATGTAACTATCATACCATTCTTTGACCAACAGAAATAAAGGTAAATAAAGTTTTGATTAGAAAGATGCACGGATGATAGTGATTATCTGGCTTACCATGCAGGGGTCCTGCACATCTAGAACTGTAAGGTATAGGTCTATGAGGTGGAGAGCCTTCCTGAGAATGAAGTCAATTCACAGGGATGCAGAGTTAGAAATGGAGGAGTAGACAGAGCCTCTTGTGTCATATTGGACTCCTTGATGTAACTACACCTGAAGCTCCAATCTCCTTGGACTGCCTGATTATTTGATGTAATAAATTCCCTTTTCTGTCTAACCAAATTAGCATTGTAGCAGGAGGAGTATGTATATGTGTACTCTGATGATAGTAGAGAAGCACTAGCTTATGCACATACTAACTGGGTGCTCTCAGGCAGGTCTTTTAAAAGCTCTGGGCTCAGATTTCTCACCTCCTAGTAGAAGTAGTCGGATTAGGGCAATAGTTTCTCAGAAGAGTTGTACAAAGATGAGGTACTACAGTGAACCACAATGGGAAATGAAGGAGAGGCACAGAAGGGTCCCTAGCCTCTCTCTCAACTAAACCAGGAGTAACTCCTCCTTTTAAAAATCTGTTTTAGGGACACCCGGGTGGCTCAGATGGTTAAGCGTCTGTCTTCAGCTCAAGTCATGATCTTGAGGTCCTGGGACTGAGCCCCACATCAGGCTTCCTACTCAGTGGGGAGTCTGCTTCTTCCTCTGCCTCACCCCCCCCCACTTGTGCATGCTCGCTCTCTCTCTCTCTCTCAAAAAAAAAAAAAAAAATCTTAGAAAAAACAAGGGGAGCCTGGGTGGCTCAGTGGGTTAGGCCTCTGTCTTCAGCTCAGGTCATGGTCTCAGGGTCCTGGGATCGAGCCCCACATCGGTTTCCCTGCTTAGCAGGAAGCCTGCTTCCCCCTCTCTCTGCCTGCATCTCTGCCGACTTGTGATCTCTCTTTCTCAAATACATAAATAAAATCTTTAAAAAAAAAACACCAAAAAATCCGTTTTAGATTTTGGAATTACACATAGAGTTAGATTCGAAAAAAAAAATTTTTTTTTAAAAGCTCTGTGATCTCCTCCAGTTCCCCAAATTCCAATATTCTTTGTTGATTTCTGAGAAGCAGTGCACCCTACGACTTTGCATTACACCACATCAGACTGCCTAGAGTCTGAATCCAGCTCCACCCCTACTAATGGTGCGAGATTGAGCAAGTTTCTCTGTTGCTTGGTTGCTTCATCAGTAATATAGGAACAACACTTCAAAGAGATGTTGTGAGAGGTAATTGACAATATTGACTAAACCTTCCCAACAGTGTCTGGTACGTGGTGCATGTTCAATAACTATTAGTGGTGACAATGATGATGGTGGTGGTGGTGGTGATGATGATGGTGATGATGATGATGTTGGGAGGATGGTGCTAAGCCTGGAAGATCTCAGTGAATCTGTTGCCTTTATTCGTTCCCCCCAAGGAGTGAGCTGAAAAAAGAGAGACCCAAATCAGGTCACCTGCTTTTTCCCTGTAATTGTGTCAATAGGGATACTGAAAGCTTTGGCGTCTATTCTTTGTTTTCTGACTGTAATGACTCTAGAAACAGCTAGCCCAAATGATAATTTTGTGTGTGTGGTTGAAGTAAAACCTTTCCTGATTATTTTAAAAATGCATGTGCAGTGATGAAAATTTGAAAAATTAATAGAAAAAGAAAATATGAAAACGCTTGTAATTCTACTACCAAAAGATAAATTCTATTAACATTTTGATTATTGCATATTTCAATTTAGAGTATTTTCTTCCAGGTTTTTTTTTAAAGCATTTAGAAATAACATTTAAACACATTAAAAAAAAACATTATATGTGTGTGTATGTGTATAGTTTCTTTTCTCAAATAAGGTTGTGAGTAATTTTCCATGACATTAAATATTCTTTGAAAACCACATGACTTCTTTATTATATGGCTCTACCATAATTTACTTGACAACTTCCTTATAATTGGAACTTTCAGAAGTTTTTAGTTTGGATCTAGTATAAATAATGTTGTGATAAACATCTTTAGATATCCATCTTGAAACAAATCATATTAGGATGCTATTCCTAGGGGTGGAATTTCCAAGTATGTATTTATAAGGCTCTGATACATATTGTCAAATAGTCTTCCAGAAAGTTTATACCAACTTATTATTATTTTGATTACAACATACTCCTCAATTCTTTCATGCCGTACTTCGTGAAGGACCAACATCCCATCCCTTAAATAGTGTAGTCAAAGGGATTCCTATTATCACACTAATGCTGACTTCACTGTAGTCCTTGAACAATAAATGACCTCTGCTTTAGATCAGTGACCTGTGGTTCATTAAACACGAACATCTGAATTTAAGGGCGACAGACAATATAAAAATATTTCTTACACATCTCTCATTCAAGCTGTGGAAATTTTAAGTAGGAGAATGTTCCAAGGGGACAATTCTGTGACTGGAATATTGAGTTGTGAAAAGCAAAATGGCATCATCTAGAATTCAAAATAATCTTTTTAAAGGCCTCAATTTCCCTAGAGCTCCGACTGTGTCCTGACTGACATTTTACTTCTCTGTGAAGCCAGAATGTGTAGCCAATGTGATGGTTTCTTGGCCTCATTTTTCTCAGTATCTTTTCACCAGTATTAACTGCGTTTGTGACCTGAAGGAAAATAACAGAAGTGAATCTTATCATGTCCCCATTCTCCACCCTGCTTAAGGATCTTGTCCAAACCTCAACTGGCAAACAGACTGCTGACAATCTGGACCCTACTATTCTAACCCCAAAGACTGCCATCCTCCCCCATCTTTCTCTCTCATCACATCCATCTTACCACCTTCCACTTTGACCTTCCATGCCTCTATACCTGGATTGTCTCTGTCCCCTAGAAAATCTCCTCCCGCATGCAGTCTGGTAAATTTTAGTCATCCAGATCCTCCGCCCCCCCACACACAGCTCCAGTTCATAAGTACTAAGACCAAGATTCATACTTTGTTTTGTTCTTTTTGTCATAAGGAATAGAAATTCAAGGTACCTCCAGTAATTGAGGGGTTGCTATTCACATGTCTATTACATGGGGGTACTAGGTAAAGAAACTCATGGAAACCAAGGAGCAGCTCCTGCTCAAGATCCAAGACACTCTTCAGATGCAAGTGTTTTTGTCCCTTCAGTTACAAGAGCCAAAGGTCTCCATCCTCCTTCTCTGTTGTTAGGGTGACTCCTATCTTGCTGGTCCTGTGTATCTTTGTGTGTCAGCTCCTTTCTCCATTTTTCTCCCTGGCTCTTGCACCTATTACTGACTCTCTCTGTGCCTTCCCATTTAAACTTACCTGAAGTGGTTTCCTGGGCAGAGCTTCTCAGACAAGACCATTTCACAGATGTGTATCCATCCCCTGGATTGACTGCCTTTGGTGGCCACCCCACCTCGGTCCAGTCCAGACCACCCCATGTTTCATTCCCCACCTAAGACCCTAATTCCTGTAGCAAGGGACTGTAGGAGGGCAGTTGCCCTTATAAAGGGAGAAGGGGCAAGATGGGCATGTACCAAGTTGCTAAATGTGGACCCAATAGTATTACTTTTGTGGATAGAAGAAGCAGGACCATAGTTGTCATTTGTTCCATACATTGTAAAGGAGAGGGTTTATAGTCATCCTCTAAGCAACATCAGATCATCCACACAGGATAATGTCTTGGAGCCATATCAGAGAGAAACTTTGGAATTTTGTTTTATCTCTTCCTAGAACAATAAACTACTGCCCAGTGTCCACTCAATCCCAAGCCTTTAAGTGGGGCTTATCCATTTATACAGGAAGCACTGTACATAGAAAATCAGCCTTGACCACAGCTCCATTATCAGCTCTCCACCCACACTAACCTCCCATGTGCCTTCTTTAATCCCTTGGCCCTCCCCAAGACATCCTTCCCCTTCCCATGATCCACTCTGCTCTGGCTTATCACTTGCTGCTTGGGATAAGAGGTACCTCTCTCCCAGTCATGATTTGCCAGAACCCACCCACCCCCTCTACTCCAGGCCTTCCCCTTGACCCCGAAGGGAGGAGATTTAAAATTTAGGGCAAAATGGAGCATTGTTTTTAATAAGTTTTGGGTTGGACTATGGCTGAGAGACCAAATGTTCTACTTACCTCAGAGATTTGTTTTGAGGACTCATTGAGATAATCTATGTAAAGTGCTTTGAAAGGTACCTGCCCTTAATTATTATATCTTAGTACTTGGAATCCTCTTGGCAGTCTGCTGAGCTATTCTTCCTTTCAGAGTGGGATCTGCCCTGAGGTATAGTCCAATTTATGCAGCGCCAATTATATTCCCAAGAGAGGAGGGTGAAGCATTTCATTTAGAAAAAGCACAGATTATTGGTAGTAATATTTATTATTTGTTGAGAGTTTATTAATACCAGATCCTACATCTAGTTCTTTGCAGTTGTCATCTAATTTATTCTTCATGAAATAAGTACTGTCATCACCCCACCTTACTTATAAGGAAACTAAGGGACAGAAAGATTAAATAATTTACCCAGGGCCCCTCAGTCAGTAAGTATCGGAGTCAGGAGGCAAATCATACAGTTCCTTCTGCCACTGAAACATGCTATCTCCAATTGCAAAGGTGAATGTTTACATAGGAAATGTCTTGGAAATCATCTTGCTTCTACCCACTTCATTCTGCAGATGGGAAACAGAAGCTGAGGCAAATGAAGGGGTTTTCCTGACCTGTAAACCTTGTTAGAGGCACAAGAAGGACTAGAACCCAGGATCTTCCTTTCATTTCAGTGTGTCTCTCACTACTCCACTTTGCAGTAGTATTTTTTTAGCTTTTGTATTAGCATCTATAGAATGCTTTCTTCGGATTCATTTTGCTTTGAGAGAGTTGTTTCTTTGTCCCATCTGTCAAAACAGGCTTCTGTATTCAGATATATTCTCAAAACCTGGAGCAATCACATCACTTTTTAGGCACCAGTTTCCTCATCTATTATGTGTGGTGGTTGAGTCTGATGACTGGTTTCGAGATGAGATTGCAGGGAATGATAAAGTCTTTAAAAACTTAGGGACCAACATAGAATTGCGATTTCATTTTTATGAGTAAGGTTTTTCTAAAACCCATGAACAAAAGAGAAAAACAAAAACTACCATCTAAAATCCTATTATCATTCGGTAAAAGAAAGAATATTACAACCAAAAAACTAGGAAGACTGTAATCTTAAAGGAGAAGTCATTTACAATGAATACCATTTATCGTATGGAAAGACAAGAAATTGTCCCAATTGTTTTCATTTCATCACAGACCAGTGATGGTTTCCTCACAGATCAGCATCTGGCAATCTAAGCTGGATGTTTCTTTGAAGTTCTCTCTAGCTTTTAAACTCTCTGATTTTGAGAATCATTGTTTCCCCTTATGATTATTTCAGAGATTTCTGTCTTTATAAATTAATCCTTCTTAAGCCTGTCCTTAAAGGCTTTGTTACATTGTGTGTGGACTGACTACTGGAGATTTTACATTCAGAATAGTAATGCAGACACAGAATTATCTGTCCCCTGTCTTAACATTTTGCACAGCTCCCAGTTTCCCTCACCCCCCATTCCAGGGAAACAAAGCAATGCTTCTAAACTCTGCCCTCTCCCTTCTCCCCAATCTCCTTCAGGACAAAGGAGCCAGGCTTATGCTGCTGCTGAAAATCTGGTTTTTCTACTAACTGGGAGCCCTCTGAGAGTTGACTCCTTCTGCCCAATATCTAAGCAGGGAATTTTGCCAACAGAGGGAAACCGTCCTTAAGGAAAGAACACTTGAGTCCATGTAACAATCTGGGAACAAACCAAAGTCTGGCCCAGACACACATTTGAATTTGTCCCTCAGAAAGTGCATTTCTTTGGGGAGCCTGGGTGTCTCAGTGGGTTAAGTCTCTGCCTTCGGCTCAGCTCATGGTCTCAGGGTCCTGGGATCCAGTCCCACATCCGGCTTTCTGCTCAGCAGGGAGCCTGCTTCCCCCTCTCTCTCTACCTGCCTCTCTGCCTACTTGTGATCTCTCTCTGTCAAATAAATAAATAAAGTCTTTGAAAGAAAGAAAGAGTATTTCTTTGTTTTCTACTTCATACTGCTATGTCTTACCTATGTGTGTTTGGGGGGAAGAGACGAGGTGGGGGGGGGTAAAGAATGCCAGGACTAGGGCATAAATGCACTAAGGCAGACATTTGTCCCTCCATTTGCCTTTGCATCCCTAGTGATTTGCCTGGCCATAGCAAGTACTCTGCAAATGGGTGTGGAGCACACCGCGTTTAAGCACACTAATTTAATAACAATGACCTTTTATAGTGTGACTACTAGCGTCAGTTACTGTGAGCAATGCTTTATAAAAATTATCTTTTTTATAAAAGATTTTTTAAATTTTTAAGTAATGTCTCTACCCAATGTGGGACTCAAACCCACAACCCCAGATCAAGGGTCTCACGCTCCAGTGACTGAGCCAGCAAGGCACCCCTAAAAATTATTTCTAATTCTTTTTTTTTTTTAAATATTTTATTTATTTGCGAGAGACAGTGAGAGAGAGCATGAACGACGAGAGGGTCAGAGAGAGAAACAGACTCCCTGCGGAGCTGGGAGCCCGATGCGGGACTCGATCCCAGCACTCCGGGATCATGACCTGAGCCGAAGGCAGTGGTCCAACCAACTGAGCCACCCAGGCGTCCCAAATTATTTCTAATTCTTACCAGAACTCTCTCTTGTAGGTGAATCATTATTCCTATTGTATGGATGAGGAAACTGAGGCATAAAATAGTGAACTGGAGCCAAAGGCATTGAACTAATTGAAGTGCCTGAACCATATAATCTTTGCAGTGCGCTGAGCTGCAGGGACTGCAGTGAGTCAGGCTTCAGGAAAAGAAGGAGAAAGGCAGGCAGCATCTTCCTCCAAGAGCTTAGCAGAACCTCTTTCCCAGCCAAGTCTCTGCATAGGCAAATAAGCAGCTGTGTCATCATCACAGAAGAAGAACTCATTGACCTTCTTCTTGGATTCTCAGATCTCTGAGACCATTTGGGTCCATCAGGGAGTGAGGGGTAGAGCCAGACTAGGACCAGCTCTGCAGACTGCCTATCTGGTACTTCACACACAGATCTTTGAATGAATGACTAAATAAATAAATAAATAAACGTGGTTTTTTTTGAGGTCACTGCAATTAGCATGCCTGTAAGCAGGGGTGGAAAGGAGAGGGCCATGGCAGTTTTAAGCAGCTAAACATTTTTGCATGGCTCTTCTGGGTTCTTTGTCCTGTTTTTGTTGTTTGGTTGATTGAATTTTGTTTTGTTTTGTTTTGTTTGTTTGTTTTGTTAACATTTATTATATAGTAACTATATGCTAAGTGCTATACCAAGCACTTGGCGTGTGTTATCTCTGTTAATACTCAGAGCAGTGCTGGGAGGTGAGTGCTATCATCATTCTCATTTCACAGATACGAACACAGAAGCTTAATGAGGTTATAAGACTGACCAAAGTCACAGAGCCAGTAGGTAGGAGAGCTGAGGGTTTAACCCAGGCCTCTTCCACTCCAGATCTTATGCCATCCGCTCCATTGGCCTGTTGGCTGGGAAGCTTCTGGCCAGAGTCGGAGCCCAGTCCCAGCCTGGGACAGTTCTCTGACCTCTGTTCATCTCTGCTATGTGAATTCCATGTGTTGACCTTGGGGTCACCACATGCCCCCCGTTGGTGGAGGCCCCAACAAACATTCTCCCCTTGTGAGGGGTGCCAGGGTCACAGCAACACTTCCTTGAGTATAAAACAAGTTGTTCCATATTTGTACATTGTTGGCCCACATTTTAGAGGCTGATTTGACCCCAAATGAATTAATTTATGTTCAGCCCAATAGCTCCTAAATAATATTTAATTCAATGGGACCTTTCAAAAGGAATACTGCAATAGTTCTCTTTATCCACTATGGTTACATGCTAGTTAGATCTTTCATTACACGCTTTTAAATACTTAGAACACCCTGGGAGTGAAGCATGGGATCAATTAGGGCAAACTGACTAAAGGTTAATTTAACAGAGCCCCAAGCAGAGGCTCTTCCTGTCTTTGTGGCTCGATGGTCTAATAAGCTGAGCTACTTGGACTGTGTAAACACCATTAGAAGCATAACTGGACCAGGGTTGTGTATCCACCCCCCCATTAGAGAGTAGCTTAAAGAACCTTATTAGAAAGAAACTGTTGGGTGGGAAGGCAGGCAGTGGAAGGGAGAGAAGGGGCTTGTTGAGCTATTGAACTCTAATTGAACAATAAACAAGGCCTTATTATAAGCACTGGTCCTAGTACTCAGCCTATGACCCCCTTTAGGAGTTTCACTGTAGGCAGAATTTAATCACACACCTGTCTTCCCAGGGCATCATACCACTCCACTTGCCTCTAGTTCAAGTCACTGAAAGGTGTGAGCAACAGATTTTGAGATCATGGTGCAGGATGCTGTAGGGAGCACTCCAGCGGCACAAGGCTGGACCGCAGAGGTGGTCCCATGTCTCAGGAATCAGTCCTGTGCATTCTTCTCCAGCACTGACAGCCACCATGGCAACTGGCAACCATATGTTTGTTTCTCAGCAACTCGTTATGTGGTGTTCAAGTGATTCCCATGGCGGTAGGGGGAGTCCCATGAGCATCTGAATCCCCGACTGCTGGTCTAGCACAGTGGTTCTGTATCTGGGCTGAGTATCAGAATCACCTGTGGAGCTCTTTGGACTACTGAGGCCGGGAGCCCTTCCCAGAGAGATGGTATTTTTTACAAGCTTCCTGGGAGGACCTAATGTGCAGAGCTGAGAACCACAGGAGTGGCCTCCACCTTTCTCCAGCTGGGTTGAGTAGTTTGGTCCTGGACATCTTAGATACAGAAAATAGAAAGGAAATAGGCCCTCAGGGCTGCTAACCATTGTGTGGGCCAGCTGTGCCTAAGCCTCTATTGCACAGGGAAGATGGTAGAACTGTGTAATCCTAGGTGGTCAGCTCCCAACTCAAGTTCCTTGCCTTTTCTTCTGGCCACATGGCCTTCTTACCACATGACAATTTATGAACATTTGTGGAATATTTTCTGTATGTCAGGTACTGGGCAGGACAATATAGAGAGAAGGAGAAAAAGACCTTGTTCTTATCCTCAAAGAGCTTAATACCCTCAACCAGGGAAGGAAATAGACAAATATGGAAATTTAAGAGCTCTTATTAAGGGTTCCCTGGGATGAGACAAAAAAGTAGGATTGCATAATGTTTTCAGAGATTATCAGTGCTTTTCCTCATTATAGAGGTAATTAAGAATTTCAATGTCTCTTCTCTCAGACCGGTTCCCAT
The DNA here is from genome assembly GCF_922984935.1 of Meles meles. Taxonomy (NCBI): domain Eukaryota; kingdom Metazoa; phylum Chordata; class Mammalia; order Carnivora; family Mustelidae; genus Meles; species Meles meles. The sequence continues at coordinate 139,055,016 of NC_060066.1, forward strand.
TCTCTCTCTCTTGCACATGCATGCATGTGTGCATGTGAACACACACACGCACACACACACATACACATACCCCTTCAGAAATAGGAAAAGACTAAACATAGATATTTTAGATATTTGATATTTGTTTTTAGGGAAATCTGGGTGAACTAAAGTTTAATCAAGGCCATAGAATCCTTCTAAGGAACAAGAGCCCCCATCTAAGCTCAAGGGGCCTTTGCATGTGGCAGCTTCAGACCCCCCACATTCATTCAGTCAACTAAGATTTGAGCCCTGTTATGTGGATACCATGTTAGACACTGAAATGGAATTGTGGGTCCCTGACACTATTCCCTGCTACTCTGCTGGTGCTTAATATCTAGTGAAGAAGATAAGGTAAATGTATAATTACTATTGTTGTAAGTGAAGAAAGACATGAGACATGTGGTACTCCAAAATTAAAATGGGAACAGACCCAGGAAATCAAGGAAGGAGCCCCAGAACTTGGTCATGACTCTGAGTATCCCATCTATGATGTGATGGTCTAGTAAAGAGGTGGTGGTGGGGTTTCATCCCAGCCATAAGGAAATGTGTGAGTGAATCAGTGGGGATGGGCTACATTGGTGGTTCTTGAAGTGAGGTAGGCCACTCTGGGTACCAGAGATCCTTTCAGAGGTTTTATGAGGTCAAAATTATTTTCATAATTATACCAGGATGTCATTGCTCCTTTTCACTGGATTGACATTTACACCAGTGATCTAAAAGCACTGGTGGGTTACACTTCTGGGGCCTCAGCCCTGAGCAAGACAGTGGCACTCGGCCATGTACTTATAGGGGGGAAAGCCAGTTTCACCTAGAAATGCCTTTGATTAAGCCGTAAAAGTTAACTTTTTAATTAAATCACTACCCTTGCGTGCACATCTTTATAATATTCTGGGTGACAAATGGGAAGTAGGCATAAAGCACTTGTGAGGATGGAGGAGCAGTGGTTGCCTTGAGAAAAAGCACTTGTTTGATTGTTTTGAGTTGGAAACGGAATTAGCTGCTTTTATCATGAAATACAGTTTTTGCTGGGGGAAAAAAAAAAAAACCCTACTGACCATATACCAGAAACCATCATTTGTGATTATTCAAACTTGGGTTCTTGGCAAACTTTTTCTTTTCTTTCTTTTTCTTTTTCTTTTTCTTTTTTTTTTTTTGAGAATGAATAAAGCCAGCCTGTCACTTCAAGGAAAATAAAATAACTGACAGTGTTTGTGTTTGTTGCCAAAGATAAAAACTCAAGCTTTCAAGTTTGTAGTTACTACCATGAACTTTAGAGCTTCCTAACACTTCAAAACTCCAATGAGATTGATGGTGATACTAATTACTGTGATTTTTCAATATGTATCATATAATGAAATATGTCAACATTTGGAAGATCTTGTTCAACTCAGTGAACCAATCTTTTTCAAGTAACCAATGCAAGAGGTTACCCAATCATGCGTGGGTAAGGGATAGGTTCAAAGTGCAAGATAGCCAAATGGATTTAATGTAACAGAGTATGAAAACGGTATGGTTTCATATTCCATATTGTAACTAACTTCTAAGAGACTACCACTTGCAAGTTTTGATGTATTATCCAAAAAAGAATATCTGCAATCACACTAAAAGGCGATTAACATATACCCCTTTTAGTTGTGGTATCTGCTTGAGGCCAGATTTTCATCATATACCTCAACAACAGTAACAAAGCAGATTGCAACTGATTAAATGCAGGAGCAGAGATGAGAATCCAACTGTCTTCAGTTAATCCAGAAATTTGCAAAAATGTGAAACACTGTCGTTCTCACTAGTTTGTTTTGGAAGCTGTTTTTTGTAAAAATATGTTATTTATGTTAACATGTAATAGTTACACCATTGTTATTTTTAAATGAATTAATATATATGCACACTTTAGAAATTTCTCAGTTTTAACCTCTAATATGGAAATATTGCTAGATATAGTCCACATAAACAAAAGCTCCTTGGGCTTATCAATAATTTTTAAGAGTTTATAGGGGTCCTGAGACCCAAATGGTTAAGAACAGTTTGGCTAGATTGTTTTGCAGTAACAAAGTTGTCTTGAATCTCAGTGGCTTCACAGAACAAATGTTTATTTCCCTCTCATGCACAATCAGGCAATTCTCCAAAGACAGCTGTTCTCCATGTGCTGACTCAGCAACCAGGTTACTCCAACTTGTGGTTCTGCTGTGTCCACATATGGCCTCCCCCATGGTAGTTCTGGAAGAGAAAGCTGGAAGATGGCACATTGGCTCCTAACTCTTCTGCTAGGCATCATGTCCACTCACAGCCCACTCAGCAGAACTGGTCACAGGACCTCACCCAATCGCAAGTTGGGTGGGAAATGTGAGAAACTTTGTGAATACTTGGTGATCAGCAAATGGCTCCAGGCACTATGGAGCCAAGACCTTGTGGTGAGAAACTGAAGTTCCATTGGCAAAAATGATAGAACACATGTGGAGAGATGAAGCATGATGCAAGAAAAGGCAGGGGAGACCTGTGGGGCCAGATGGTGTAGGCTGGTTCTCATAAGCCACGGTGAAGATTGTGGTCTTTCTCAGAGCCATGAAACGCGTTGGACCATTGGACGGTGATGGCCATCAGCTGTATCTGTTGATGGCCTACTGTAGCTGTGGAAGGAAGTGAACAAAGGGGCCCAGAAGTAGAAGCAGCTAGGCTGGGCTAACAGATGGGTATGTTGGGGAAAAACAAAAGCCTTGATCTGTGGCCCTTGACAATTTATGTTGTATAAATCTTCCACCATGGCTAATTCCAAACTTACCAATTGATGCCACTGGATGCAGAGCTAGGAGGAGACATGCACAATCAACTCTTGTGAGACAGCAGGGCTGGGCTCAGTGACACTGAGGCAATAAGGTGAGTTAGGAGTCTAGTCCAAAAAAAAAAAAAGATGATGATAGTCTAAACTTTCCTGTCCTTGGAACACACAGCTGGAGCTAATTGAGCATTATCTGCATGTCCGTGGCTGAAACCCCCTGCTCCACTGCAAGTACAACCACCACCACTGTCAATATCACCAAGATTTTCCGACTGTTGCTATGACACAAGAGGGTAAGGGATGTAGCTGTCGGTCTCACATTCATCCAGTCTTGCCTCCAGTATGAAAACCTGGGCCTCCATCCTTGAAGGATCAGCAAAGAAGTATCTCCTCCCCCCTGCCATGTTTGCAAACACCCTCAGATATTCTGGCATAACATTCCTCTCCAACTGTTCCATGGAGTGGGCAGCCCAGAAGGCTTCCAGAAAGGCCCTACTTGGGTTTTCAGCTTCCCCTGATTTACATGAAAAGATTCACAAGAATCAAAGTAATTACAGCCGACAACTATAGGTTACAAAAAAAACACTTTTGCACATTTGTGAATGGGATGAAAACCGTTGGCTGGCTGGCTTAGAATGGAACCAGATGACTGTCTAACCAGGACAAGGGAATGGAGGGAGGGTCCCTACCCCAGGGCTCCCTTACTGAACTTCAGTTACCTGAAGTAAAGGAGCAGCCAGATGTGCCCCTCATCTCATCCAACCTTCGGTTTAGTTAGCTCACCCAGGCTCTTTTTCCTTCTCCCTTCCCCTCTTCTCCTTTCCAGAGCAAAATAAGAGCTGTGTGTACAAGAAGTGGCGCCTACCAGGCTGCTTTTGAGGTAACTCTGCCTCTCAACACAACAGGTGCCCCTCACAGTCTAGATCCCAAAGTCCAGCTGGCTTTTTTTTTTTTTTTTTCTTTTCTCCAGAGGGCTATCGATTTTTTTGTTTGTTTGTTTGAAGAGCTTGTCTGGCTCAAGTCATAATCTCCATCTCCCTCCCTCCTTCCTGATTTCCTTCCTTCCCTTCCTCTTCCTACCTTCCTCCCTCCCTCCCTCCCTCTCTCCCTTCCTTCCTCCCTTACCTCCTTCTCCCCTCTTTCTTTCCTTCCTTCCTTTCCTCCTTCCTTCCCTCCTTATCTCCTCTCACTTTCTCTTTCCTCTTTTCTCTTCATATAAAGCCGCATATTGACATCTTCCTCAGCAGCCTCACCCATCCCTCCTGGCATTTCTAGAAGTTACTGAGCCTTAAACAGAGTGACACTACTGCTCTGGCTTTGAGGTTCCCTCCTCCAGTCTCTACCTGCAGGACAAACCTCCCACCAGGAGCTAGAAATGTCAGCCAGATTCAGCCATAATACCTGCATCTCCATGAAAGGTTATACATAACCCAAATCACCAGACTGAAGGATTCAAAGAAGGGCAGCCAAGGTTGATATGGTAGGCAGATGGGCAAGAAAATGCCACAGAAACCTGGATGCCACCAAACGCTAACTTTCTCTCTTGAGACAAATTACAAGTATGAGACTAAAGCATGGACATGCAATTTTCTATTTTGGAAATTTCCATTCCTAAATTAACCGGAACTACTAACTGAACAGAGGACCTGAATGCAAAACAGGGTATACTTCTTTGTTTCACTGGAGTTGCTTAATCCAAACACTCCTGCCTATGCAGGCACAAGTCCCAAGTTACTAGATTAAGAGATCGACTTCTTATAAAGTTAAGTAAAATCATTCTTTAAAAAGGTGATCTCTCATCACGATCATTTGATGAAATGTAGGACATTTTAACATTAAATATTTCAGTGAATTCAGCATGATGAAAACCTTCGACATTGTCCTTTTCCGCCCAGCAAAAGATTGGTGAAGAATTACAGTTCACTCAACAGCACTCGAGAAGCCAAATCTCAGTGCCTCCCACACCATCCAAGAGAAAGAGACTACACTTGATAGTTATCTCCATTGGACTTACGGAGAAATGAAATCTCAGAGGGGCTAAACCACTTGTTTAAAGTCACACAGCCAGTAATGTCAGAGCTAAAGTTCAAACCCAAGATGCACCTCTGTATGAAAAAAAGGCGTAACATTTTCCCAGCCCCAATATTGAATCAATTTTACTATGTCGATTCTTCCTGCTGTGTAACTCTCTGCCTACCTACTGTGTTTTTGGTTTCACAAGCAAGCCTACTACCAGGTAAAACAATTCTGGAATAGATTGACTCCCCCTTGTAAATTATTAGCTTCTTGATTACAAATCAACCACAGTAGAGTTTAGTTATCATGAGTGTATTTCCCGAGGCCTCTGAGGCACTGTTGGGGAAGTGAAGAATAGGTTGTGGGGTTTTTAGACTAGAAAAACCTGATTTTCCTGCCCTAGGACTCAGAGACAATGAACATGCTGACAAACACTGACAGGGCTGTGGGGAACTGCTCTGGCCAGGCTGTGACGCAGTGGGATGGATCCTCCACCTGCCAGCCAGGTGGATCTCCAGCCAGGTGACATGGATACTGACTGAGTGACATTGGGCATGTCGCTGCACCCTCAGCCCAGCTGCACCCTTTTATCTATAAGTGACAAAGATTTTAATAGAACGATCTTGAGGACTTCGTCCAGGTTGATAAAAACAAAAGTAACCAAGGACATTCACAGGACATTTTCTGCTGCTAACCATAGGCATCAGGTATTTCTCCCCTTTAAGCTGCATACAATCTGGGCACTGAGCAAGACTTCATTGTTTTTCTAGTACCCAGCCGTTCACCTCAAGACAAATACTGGGCCAACCAAAGCTATTTCCCTTTGAGGAGTTCTTATGTGTGACTGAAATGTCATTCATGGAGCTCCATTATGCTCAGTATTCTACAGCAAGCACTCACTAAGTGGTAAAATTGCCATAGATTTACGTCTATTGCACAATGACCTCTATTCATTTAAAAATGTGGACTGAGGTCCTCTTCCTCCTCTGTGTCCCACAGGAGGGGTGACTCACAGTCGATCAGAAGAGTGCCAGTGGGAAGGGACTCTGGATGTTCCCAAGGCTCCCAGTCCCAGTGACAGAACAAGATAGGTGGGGGTGGTGAGGGGCAGGGCTCCAGGGTCTCACTGGTTGTATCACTTTGGCCTCTAACTTCCTGCCTCCAGAAAGATCCAGGAAGGGCAGATGCCCTTCATTCCATGGCCTCTATCTTCTTCCTCACTTTTCCTTCCCTGTGGAAATTTCCCCATCCTCCTGCTCTCCCGTATGTGTGTGGATTGGAGGGTGGGGGTAGACAGGCCAAGTTTATCCCTCACATACAGACCACTGGCACTAGAGCAGTGAGTAGTTCTTGGGAAGGGAAACAAGGTAGTTGAGGGATAAGGGAGAGAAGAATCATTTTTCACTCTATCCCCTGTTGTACAGTTTGAATGTTATACCAAGAGAGCATGAAATGCCTATTCAATAAAATAAGTTGTGTTTTTTTTTTAAAGAATGATTCTTAAAATCATCCCACAGGGGCCTAATCCCCCCGCCCCCCGTTAGGGAACTCAGTGCTGCCCAACCCTAACAGAGATCTCTCTTTCTCTCTTTTTAAAAAAAATTTCTTTTAATGTGTATCAGACACCATTGCCAAATTTCTAGTTAAAATTGTTCTTTCTTGGGGCACCAGGCAGCTCAGCTGGTTAAGCATCTGACTCTTGATTTTGGCTCAGGTGGTGATCTTAGGGGGATAAGATCAAGCCCTACATTGGGCTCCTCCCTGCGTGGGGAGCCTGCTTGAGATTCTGTTCCTTTCCCTTTGCCCTTTTCCCCACTTGTGCTCTTCTCTTCCTCTCCTTCTCTCTGTCTCAAATAAATAAGTAAATCTTTAAAAAATATTCTTTCTGGGGTGCCTGGGGGTGCTCAGTTGGTTAAGTGTCTGCCTTCAGCTCAGGTCATGATCCTGGGGTCCTGGGATCAAATCCCATATCAAGTTCCCTGCTCAGAGGGAAGCCTGCTTCTCCCTCTCCCTATGCCAGGCCACCCCACTTGTGTTCTCTATTTTTCTCTCAAATAAATAAGTAAAGTCTTTTTTTTTTTAATTGTTCTTTCTGTGTCCATTTAAAGCCGCTTTTGGTGGTCTGCCTTGGAGTCCCTGAGCATGTCGAGGAGAAGGGAGTTTGTAGTGTTGAAAGGAAGTCAGGATTTAAGGTCAGGCCAACTTCCATTCTAGTCCTGGCTCTACCACTTCCTGGCCTGAGCAGGACTCATGTTCTCTCAGCTCAGTTTCTCCATCTCTCTGAAATAAAATCAAATTACCTGCCTTCCCATGAATCACAGCAGTTAAGAGCATATGCTTTGGAGTTAAGTCACTTCCTGCCACTGTCACACCCCTGCTGTCTCTCATCTCAGCCTCTTCTTCCCCAACTGTAAAATGGGGCTAATAATAATATTGGCTTGATTAAGTTGTGAATTTTAAATGAGATGATTCATGGAGAGTCCTCAGCAAGGTAAACTACATAGGGCCATAGTCACTAAATTGTCGCTCTTCCATGATGTTTTTTGTGAGAATAATGTAAGATGAGGTGCCTGGTGCTCAGAAATATACATGCATGGGATGCCTGGGTGGCTCAGTTGGTTAACTGGTTGCCTTTGGCTTAGGTCATGATCCCAGCGTCCTGGGATGGAGGCCCACATCAGGCTCCTTGCTCGGCAGGGAGCCTGCTTTTCCCTCTGCCTCTGCCTGTACTCACTCTCTCTCTCTCTGAAAAATAAATAAATAAAATCTTAAAAAAAAAAAAGAAATATACATGCAGATTTTTTGAAGTTCTTTATTTATTTTGGTAATCTCTATACCCAACATGGGGCTCCAGCTCACGATCCCAAGATCAAGAGTCAAACATGCGTATTTTTAATATTACTTTTCCTCTAGGTTCTTTCTCTCTGTGGAGAAATTCCCTATGGGGAATTCCCTGCTCCCTGGCCTTTCTAACTACTCTCTGTATCAGCTAATGGACTCCTTTTTGTTCGCCCATTACAAAGCCCACTACAAAGTGGGAAGATTCTGTAAAGTTTCACCCTTCCTTCTACCCATCCATCCATCCATCCATCCACTGAAAATCCTAGGACCTGGGATTGCAGAATTGGTCACAGATATGGTTCTTCCCCTTGGGGGGCTTCTAGTGAGATGTGAGGAAGGCACAAACTCAAGCCTGTGTTGGCCTGAGATTTCTTTGCCTTCCCAGACCAAAAGGATTATAAGAAACCTGCATTTGTGCCCACCAAGTCCCCCCTAAGTTCAGGCTAAATGTGCCCAGGAAAATTCCAACTGGATAAATGACAGTCCTACAGACAACTGTGGGAGGGGCAGCCCCTTTAATGCCATATATTTAAGAATCAACCTTAAATTGTGGTAAATTATGCAATTTCCCCCAAAGTTTATGTAACATACAGCAGTTTGTTGGATTTTCGGGCTTCATGGGCCTGATTGGAGGTAACAGAAAAAGTTCACAAGCTTATAGGCTTCCTTTACTCCAGGCAGATGCTCACCCTGAAGGGATACTTGAGATTGAATGTGGTCAAGCCCGTAAATGTGTTTGGAAACAGCGAAGTGGGCTTGGATATGACTGTGCAGCCCTCATTCTTTACAGAGTTGGGCAGAAAGGTAGCATGAGGGAAAGAGGAATAGAGGGAGTCAGGAAATGTGGGGTCCAATCACAACATTTGAGGACACACTGCACTACTCTATATTTCAGACTTCTCAGTCATTAAAGGGAGGATTTTGAAAAAAGAAAAGCAGATGGCTAAGGACAATCTGGTTCCAGCAGAAGCTCAGATTCAGCAGTCGGGGAATAGGCTGTACTGTGTGGGTCCTGTTCACTCTAAGAGTGCTTAGCCAGCTCTTGCACACCTGTGTGTGTGTACATACACACTCCCCTACACACCCGCACACATATGCACACAGACACCATTGCCCCCAAAGTGAGGATGTTGAGATCACTTGCTTCCAGTCATGCCTTCCCTCCCAGGATCAGATGTCAGCTGGGGCTCTCCTGGGCCTTTAAAATTCAGGTAAAATTATATAATGTCTATACACTTCCCCAATTCCCATGACCTGTGAAAGTCAAAGCCCCTCTGGAATAGTTCTGAGAATGCAGGGGAGCAGCAGAGTGATGATGTTCCCTTTGCCAGCTCTCTGTCTTCTGAACCCAAAGGCAATGGTTAGGGGATCTTCCCCACTTTCCAGGTTTGTCTTTGCCACAGCAGGCACTAAATCCTACGCATGTGCCTATGAATGATTCCCTCACCTGCACCCCAGGGTAAGGGATTGCATCATATTCATCTTCCTACTCTTAGCACCAGCCTACACCTGGAATCTAGTAGGCGTTCAACATTATTTGATGAATAAATTGAAGGAAGGAGGGAATGGTGTGAAGGGTGCCGTTGAGATTACTTTGAATGCTGGGTCAAGGCCAACTCAAGAGAAAAATGTGTTAAAGGCAATAAGAGTTGCTTCACATCCAGGGTCATTCCTGCCCTGCCTGCTTCTGATGCCTTTTTCAGAACGCAGTCCAATCCCAGTCTGTCTGCTGAGATATTAACTCACCATGACATTGTTAGTTCCTAAAAGTTCAATCCATTTGCATTTGCTCCCTGTCCCAGCCTGTTTGCTTTAGGAGGTTTCCTCCATCTCTGCTCTCCCCTTCCAACCTGGTCAAGTAATACCATTGTAAAAGGCCATCCGCACTCAGGCTAACCCAGACCTAGCCAGACCCAGAATGGAACTTTGTAGTTGGACTCCCTTCACCCTTTGTCCAGAACTTGCTTCCAGAAATGATCACTCTGCACCCTCCTGATTGATTAAGTTTGTTTCTCCAGCTCACCCTGTAGATCGTGAGCATTTTTTGCAATTCCTTCCCTAACTCCAGTGCCTACCTCAATGCTTGAAACATAGGAAGACCTAGTAAATGTTTGCAAAATGAACAAATAATGAGAAAAAAAAAGAGTATGGATGCAGTCATTTTGAGAGTCAATGAGCCAAAATAGCAGAAATGCTTATAGCAATCAAAAGACAGGGGGGGGGGGATAAAAAATGTTTAACAGAGGAAAAAGGTGGAATGCTCATTCAGCATTATTGAACAGATAAGTCATTTGGCAAAACATGCCAAGGGAGGACAGGGTTTTCTTTCTTTCTTTCTTTCTTTTTTTTTTGAGGACCGGGTTTTCTAAACCCCAGCTCAGTGTTTTTTCATACAGCCTTTATCATATCTGTCACGTTATTTTTGTTTGTGTTTTGCAGCCTTTTGGGAATTACAACATCGGCTCGCTGTTTGCTGGGTTTCACAATTCTCCCTTCCCATCAAGCACATACCATGAGGCACATACAATAATTGCTTTTTAGATATCCAAGAATTTAAATTATATTTTGTTTTGCAAACTTCATGATACCCTTTTGAGATAACTGGAAACACCTGGGGATGTTGTGAAACCAGGCCTGAGAGTAGCCATTTCCCAATGTGCTCAGCAGGGCTCCTGCAGTGAAGAGAGAACACACAGTTCCAAGCTTGCTTGCAGGCTTCTTTACATGTGCTTCTGCTCCTAGACTTAGCATTTGTGTTCAGCTCAGCTGGAACCAAGGGACAAGTGGCAGGAGAGTCCAAATTATGGAGGGGTCAAAAATATATGCAGTAGTAACTACTTTCCTTCAAAATTGTCCATTAATCACTGGGTGTTGTGCAAAAAGAATGAATACTGTTACGCTGAAAAAATAAATAAAATGGGAAAAAAATTGTCCATTAATTTAGGCAAAGGATTTTGACTTGAATTAACAAACTAATTGTTTCTGTTCTATATTTGGCTTTGTGTAGACCTGTGACACCCAGTGCTGTTAACAAGAACTACTAGTCACTTCTGGCTACTGAGCCCTTAAAATATGGCTAGACTGAATTTTGAAGACTTAGTAAGAAAAAAAAAATCCCATTAATTTTGACATTGATCACATATTAAAATAAGGATATTTAAATTTGTTGGTTAAATATGTTATATTATTAAAATTATTTTCACCTGTTTCTTTTTACTTTTTTTAATGTGGCTACTGGAAAACTTTATATTGCATACATCGTTGGTATTCTATATCTGTAATATGGTGGACAGCACTGGTGGAGACGATGCCTGTACACACTAGACTGTTTCTATTTATATTTTAAGTAATCTCCACACCCAACATGGGGCTTGAACTCACAACTCTAAGATCCAAAGTTGCACCCTCTACCAAATGAGCCAGGCAGGCACCCCTTTCAGTAGACTACAGAAGCAAAAACTCATAAAGACTGGATTGCTAGCAGAGTGAAAGGAGAATTCATTCCAGGAGAAAAGATAGTTTATTTTAGACAAAAACAAAACTTTGCTTGAATTATTCTGCCATAATTTTCATTTCACAGTGCAGTCCACTAATGAGCTAATGCTCAGAGTTTATAACAAATGGAAATTCTTTCTTTTTAAAAATAATTATGTTTAAGTAATCTCTACACCCAAATGGGGCTCGAACTCACAACTGAGAGATCCAAGAGTCACATGCTCCACTGAGCCAGTCAAGTACCCTGAAATTAATTCTGTGTTACAGAATTAATGAGTACAGTATATATGTCAAACTGCCATTTCCTCCTGAATGAAACACTGCACCTAAATCTTTGGATTGTCATGGTTGCTTTATGTATTTTCCTATATCATCTCTGGACTGGGAGTTCTTTGAAGACAGAGATGCTGTGTAGGTCATCTATTAGAGTGACCAACCATCCTAATTTGCCCAGGATTGAGGGTTTTTCTGGGACATGGGACTTTCGGTTATAAAACCAAGACAATCCCAAACAAACTGGATCAGGTTGGTCACTCTGTGCTGAAAAAAAATGCCCCAACCCTTCAATATTCCTTGTGCTTCATATGTAATAAGTGTTCAATAAATGTTAATTGAACTTGTACTAAAAACTGTGAACTTGTACTGAATGTTTCCCCATTTGTGTATAGAACTGAAGTACCTTCTAAATCAAAGAAGAATTAGTATGAGATGCTTTTTAAAAACGTAACAGTTGACTAGAAGTCATGTAACTGGGCATCTTCCCAGGCATTAGCACTGTAAGAACTATCTTTTGTCCCTGTCAGTAGAACCTTCTTTCATCTTGTTCCCTTTGGCCCCACCCATACCAATTCTACCATAGCCCTCCTCTGCACCTGCTGACTTAGGGGGTCCTTGTCAATTCCAAGGGCACTACTCAGGTAAGGGAGTTGGCTAGTTTCTTGAGCTCAAGGAGTTCCAATGTATAGTGTCTGTCAAGCAAAAGCAGCGCGACTGTGTGTTTGGGGCAGGGGAGGAACTTGGGGATACGAGAAAGACTGAGGACTTGAGGGAAGAAAGGAGAATTCTCTGATCTGTTACTGGCTTCATCCAGGAAAAATATTAGTATATGTGGTACCAGGATTCTGTGACGGCAGCTCAGAAACTTCTCCACAACAGAGGCACCACGGAGAGATTAAGAGCTTGGGCCCCAAAATCAGAGTCCTAGGTTAAAACCTAGGCTGTGCTTTTGCTGAATTTCTCTGGGCTTCAGTTCCTTATCTGTAGATGGTAACAAGAGTACTCACCTCCTAGGCTTATTGTAAAGAGTAAATGAGCTGATGAATGTAAAGTGCTTTGTGCAGTTCCTGGCACATAGGAAGTACTGGATGTGAGTGCCAACCATAATTATCTTTTCACTCAAGGTCAAGAGAGAAAGTTGGTACAAGGAAAGAGCATGGACTTTGGAGTCCAGTTTCAGTTCAGATCCATATGATTGTGCTCTCTTTGTGCTTCAGTTTATATAGTTGTAAGGTAGAACTCTACCTTGAAGGATTGCTATGAAAACTAGATGGTACATAATAAATATGGTGCCCAGCACATGGTGATTAGTGAAGATATTGGTATTGAACAGTGATGATAATTGGTAAGATCCTTTCTGTATTCAACTCATCTTTTCCAATCTAAGTCCGAGAGACCCAGTGCATTTTCTGTCTTCCAGTGTACCCCACACTCACATGCCTAGGTTTCTACTATCCCAATTCTAGAAACTGCCCCTAAAATGTTAAAAGCCTGCCTAACACTCAAGATCCAGCTAGAATTCACCTATTTAAATGTCCTTTCCTCAGAAGAGATGGTAACTCTCTCCTCAGCCAAGTGTCCCCTCATTTAATCCATTCCGGTGCTTCAAGTTGCATGCCTTAGATAAAGTCAGCATTCCACAGTTCTTAGAAATGGCAACATAGAGAAAAATAATGATGTTAGTGAGTTTTATAAACCAATTCACATATCCTTTCTCCTCCTTAGTGTTAGTAGTTTAGGTAGTAGTGTTAAAATATTCTTTATTTTATCTAAGCATGGTGATAATAGATGATAGTTGTTATTTTTCAATGTCTTTACTTGCCAGAAGAAAAAGTAGGCAGGCCTATATTAATCACCAAAATGTCTCTCATTTTTTTGTTTGTTTTGCTATTTTACTGATAGGCAAAACCCAAAAAGTCTAGGAACTACTTGACAGTGTACAAACAAGAGGGGAGGGGGAAAGGAGATAAAGAAGGAGGGTTGGAAGACGGTTGGTCAGAATCTGCAATCTCCATGTGGCCACTTCCTGCTGGTTGAATGGGGTCCCCAGTGATCCTGCCTAGGTGCTAACTAGGCAACCACATAAAACAGGATACAGTTAAGAGTACATTCGTTAGAATCAATGAGCGATCATCTGTGTCTTGTTCCAATTTGTAACAGGTAAGATTGGCTCTACTGGCTTGTTGTTTTTTTTTTCATTTTTTAATAATAAAAAAACTTTTTAAGTAATCTCTATATACCGGATGTGGAGGTCAAACCCACCACCCCGACACCAAAGAGTTTCATGCTCTAGTGACTGAGCCAGCCAGGCTCCCCTCCACTGGTTTTAAAGCAATGACATTCAAACTGCATCAGACATGCCTGAAAAGCTAGTGAAACTCTGGAGCCCTGGGCCCACTCCCAGAGACTGGAGTCAGTCCATCTGGGGCATCTGCATTTTAGATCAGCCTCCTCAGAATTGCTGATGCCTGTGGTCCTGGGACCAGCCAGCCAAATCCTGACCATTCTGTACTCCCCTGTATAACCAAAAGCTCACGCACCCCAAGCCTCCATCTTTCCCAGCCTCTCTCCTGATACTGCATCTGCTTTCATGTAAGGGCAGCTTTCAGGCTTCCACAACACTTTTTCTCTTGGAACCTTAGTAATGAAAAGTCTCTAATGGTCCTAGATGGGTAAGTTCCCCTGGATCAAAGTGAGGTCTTATTTCACTTTGGACAGCCTATTTAAAATTCACAAGTATTATGGGTGTCTCTAGTCCTGACAAAGCAGCAGGCCCTCAACTTCCCTCATCACTGCTTCTGATCCATTTCCGGGGAGAGGGAAATGATTTTCTGCTACCCCACTGATGTGTGAGAAGCATGTTCTGTTTCTTAGAGCAGGTGCTTATCAGTTTGCTCATGATCAACTATCTGAATTCACTACCCCCGGTTTCCAGATGCCACAGGAAAGAAAATATGGCAAAAGGAAACTACCTCTGGTTGATTTAGAGAAAGGAGAGGGAGAAACTAATGTGGAAATCGGCTCTTTTGTTTTCTCAAAAATCTCTAATTGCACTCACTTCACCATCAGCATTGTAACACCTTCAGCACCCAGTAACATTTATCCATTTTCTTGTTTTAGTCACTACTTAGTGTTGCTGTCAGATTTTCATCACCTTTTTGCAAAACTCTTGATCAACATTCATGCAAATACCCCCAAAAGAAAGGGGAAAAGAAGCTTTCCTGAGCCCCCCCCCCTCTGGCAGCCTGCATCCAGGTGTTTATCCAGAATCATAAAGACTTTTGAAAAGACTTTACAGGTGTAAAAAGCTCTCAAGGAGATGGATTTACAAAACGCCAACTTTGGTCCAACCTCACTCTTCAAAAACTCGAGTTTCTGGAGAAGTGAATTTTAGCGGACTAGGAACAAAGCCTCGTAAGCTTAGGAAGGATAGGTGAAGCAAATCATTCCTTTGCCTTACACACAGAATAATTGAAAAAGGAGGCATGTGAGTGAGGAGTGTGGGGGAAGGGTGTTCATTCCTGTGTTGAAAGAACAGAAAAGGACCATATTTGCTTTTTAATTTTTTTTTCTTTATCTTTCTTTCTTTCTTTTTCTTTTCTTTCTTTTTTTTTTTTTTTTTTGTGCTAGGCAGATGGGCTGTGGATTGACACTAAATAAATCCTTGAATAAATGAATCTCTCAACTCTGGGGTGGGGGTGGTGTGGAGGGAGTGGGGGATGGTAGGATGTGGCTTGTACATATGGAGCAGATAACTTTTTAAGGAAAGAGGGATTAAAGCAAGAACCTCAGGGCATTTAATAACTGTGGCATTTTATTCTTGCTTTATGTGGATTATTGGGGATTATCTGCTAAAAGCAAGAGCCCAGTCTAGTGTTACTGTTTGACTCACCCTCTGTTTCCTCTCATTTAAAATCTTCTGTCTCTTCCATGATTTTCATTTGGTTAAAAGCAGACAACTCTGGAGTGTAAAAGAAGTTTTCCTGAGAAATGAAAGGTTCTATACAACCAGCCTTCCCTAAAGAACAGAAATGGGTTTTGCTGTCGAATGCAACCCTTATAAAATCACAAAGCCCAGTTAGAAGCATTGCAAAGTAGATCCAAACAAGACTTTTGCAGCCAACTTCAGGGGCCTAAATCTCCAAGTTGCTGAAGCTCAGTAGAGCTGGTTGGTGGCAGAATGTGGGCCCCAGCCCAGGCCTCCACGAGCACATGAAGCTCTTCCCTGCATCATGTGAGTTCTCAGGGACTCCTGCCTTAGGAACCAGGCCAATGCTTGTGCCTTGCCTCAGATATTACAAATTACCTGAGGGAGAAACTGCACTTCAAAAAGAAAAGTCTTTTCCTTGGGCTTCGAGAAGCCAGAAAGCAAGGAAATTCTAAAGCAAAGCCCAGCAGAACGAAGGTTTAGCCGCCTTGAAGTTCAGGTGGGGGATTCTAGATGTATGGGATCATCTGACAAAGAAAATAGTAGTCTACTAGTCTCAGGAACCATGATCTCATAAAGCAGTGGGCTCTGGAGCCAGTTCCAAAGTAGGGATTCTAGTCCTGGTTCAGTTACTTATTTATAGTTTGACTTGAGACAAAGCAGTTAAATTCTTTAAGTCTCAGTATCTTTATTGTATTAATGTAACAGGAATAACAACATTTCTCTCACAGACTTGTTAGGAGTATGCATGACATAATACACTGAAATCTGTTTCTTTCGATATTTAAATGCTCATAAATATTACTTTTATTTTCCCGCTGCCTCTGCCTTCCTCCCACCTACCCCCACACTCCTTAGTCCAGCCAAAACTTCTCACTGTTGCTGTGCCTACACGCCTCAGGGATTTATTTCATAATGTCAGAGGGGAGATCATTTGATGAAACCTGCTAACATTGAGGAATTCCCTTAAGAAACATACTGGTAAGGCCTGAAAACTCGGAAGGCAGCTGTTCCAGGTGGTGACCATAATTTGCACCTGATAGGAAGGATTTTGCCACCAGAGAAACTGCCTCAGTTTTGGTCCAGGTCCAGCTGGAAACAAGAGAAGGTGGGTCTCCAGCATGAATATAGTCAGAGGATAGAGAGCCACTCAAGAGAGCAGGAGATGAGGCAATGGGGAGGCGGGGGAGTTGAGTCGGGGAGAAATCCAGGCCAAGGGGTAAGCCAAGGGGACTACATGTTAACTTTAGAGGCAGAGTGAAGTCAGGGGAGGGGAGAGGCTCTAAAGGCCCAGGAATTCTGGTACAGGGAACTGTCCTGCTAGAAGAGTGATTTGAAGCTATGTTTACATAGTACTCGGTGATGATAAAGCTAATTCCTACATTGAAACCCACAAAATGGAGGCCATCCCAGCGGTCTGGCCCAGGTCACAAATCTAAATCTAGGTCAGCCTCCATTTATGGGAAACATCTCACCGCCAAGGAAACCTAACATACACCAATCAGAGAGCCAGCCCTGGTTTAGCTAGCTCACCTTACCCTAGAAAATAGGCCCTGCTAGCTTCTGAGGAAATTCCTGTCTCCTAGCCAATTGTGCTCCATTTCCTGGTTGCCTCTTGCCCCCTAATATCTCTCCCTGAGAGAGTGCTCCACAGCTTGTGAGTTGTTTTCCCTTAAAAGAAGGACATCAAATTCATTACTAAATTGTTTCTGTTTTCTCATTTGGTAGTATAAAAACGGGGGGAATGTATTAGACCTAACAAAGATGAGCGAAGGAATGAAGGAGTTTAAGGAAGGAGAGTGGCCACAGCTTCTCCTCCTGACCTCTCCCTGGATGCAAAGGGACAAGATGGAGACGCTGGAAAATGAGCCAGACCAGTAGGAGGGAGGTGGGGCAGGGGATGAGGCCTTGAGCACGCAGAGAAACTTGGTCTAAGAATCTATATTTTTAAAGCTTCCCCAAGGATTCAATATGGGAGCCCCTCCATGAGTGGGGTCCTGTTTCGCATGATAGTGAGCCAGCAGAACCATCTGCTGAAGTTCCTCTCCTTCTCTCATTGTTATGTAAAGCTCATGTCCCTGCTTGCTCCATTTGCTTTCCTCAGGGATATTAACAAGGCATTAGACGCACAATTCCTAAGGACTTATGAAAAGGTTTCACATTTAAAAAAAAAACAAAAACAAAAACTGGCTGCAGAAAAGGAAATGAAAAATTAGTACATGTTTAAATACTTGCAAAGCTCAAGTAGTCATAGAACTCCTGTCATATTTTGTTATACATGAATTATAGTCAAATATTCAAACTCTGTTCCTCAAATTGTTCTTCTATATAATGGGTATATAATAATAACACCTTTCTCCTGGGGATTTTTTAAAATCTGCACTTGACACTGGTGGGAATAAATGGGATGTTATATGGAAAGTACTATGGGGGGGCCCTGGGACCCAGCATATCCCTTGATGTTATTAACGATGTTGTTGATGATAATGAAGATGATGATGGGACGATAAAAGCATACTTCTCCCATGCAATACGTTGAAGAAGTCTCAGTGTACTAAGCACTTGTGTCATTGATATTCCTCTCTCCGAAATACAGTGAACAGCAGGCGAAAGCCAAACCGAAGCTCTCTATAAATAGACTCCCACCTTTCTGTTCTGGTCTGGCCGAGGAGGATGTGGCACCAGGCTTTCAGGTCCCAAAGTGTGCCAAGCTCTTTCACATCCGTAATATTCTTTCCTCCTCAGAGCTGTGAGCTCTCTGAGAGAGGCAGTGAGGGCCTGGCCACAAAGGAGAGCTCTGGAGGACTCCGGCTTGAGTTCTGTGATTTGGAACATGTCCTTTAAACTTTTTAGGCTCAGTTGGCTCACAGGGAATGGAGAGAGAATTCCTGCATTGGGAAATCCACACAGTCTTGTGGGAATCAAAGGGAAACTGTATGTAAAAGTGCTAAACCACAAGCTTGCATATAAATATCTGATCTGCCCTTATTTTGGGAGATCAGGAAGCTAACATTGACAGAAATGACCTGACATGTGCACCGTCTCTCAGCTTACAAGAGGGGAAGGCAGGACAGGAAATTGGGTCAGTGTGCCTTCCTTCACACAGCAGAATTTCCTGAGCTGCTTACATTCCCTGCAGGCCCTTTACCGCAGAGGCAAAGTAAGGAAAGACTCAGGTCACACAGACGCCCATGGGCAGGGTTTTGTGAAGCAGGCTTGGCTGAGAGACCACAGCACTCTGGCCCTGTGGGTCAGGCCACCACCTCTCGGTGGGAAGTGTGGCTTCCTGTGTCAGCCTCTTGCCAAGCCAAAGCCCTCTGGGGATCTCTAACTCTTCGCTACATCCCAACTTATACTAGGATCCTGAGGTGCGGTGGAGCCTAAGCTTCCTGCTAATGGACTGGCACATTATGAGTTGGATAATGAATATGTTTCTGCCTGAATTCAAGACAACAATAGCTACCATTTCTTGATTGTTTCATATGCATACTTGACCCACATTATCTCATTTAATTCTCACTATAGCTCTCTGAGGACGTAAGCACTATTATTATTTCCAACCTCCAGGTGAGAAAGTTGAGGCCCTTACAGGTTAGGTTACACTTCCAAGGTCATGCAACCATGTCTGTCGAAAGGAAGCAATTCTATCTTCAGTACCAAAGCATCTTTAGCAACATTGTGGACAATAAAAGCCAAATCCCTTTTCTTTTATAATTTGCTGAATAACCTACATAGTTTCTCTTCAGTAGGTCTGAGTGGGGCAAGGTTGTTCCTGTTGATTGACAGGGATTTTAGCATGAATATTTAATGGGCAGGGCAGCCAGTGCAGTTGGCTAATGTAATATTTCAAGCTCTGCTTTCATACTGAAGGGATTTGTCCTCCCTTAATGCATGTCTACATCCTGTCCCAGTCCTTCCAACAGCATTTTCCACACAGATAATGCCAGTCCAGGGATCCTCTTTTTCCCAGCTCTCAGTTTAAGATAGTACTTTCTCTTATCTTGAGATAAAGACTTTTGTGATGACAGAAAGCCACTGGGCATTGTCTTGATTTTTATCATTTCCTGTCCAGGGTCTCCAAGCCTTCTTGGTTACAACTCTTTGACAGAATCAGTTTGGCTGATGTCATGCAGATGAAATGTTCACACCTTTACCATTCTATCTCTATCTCTATCATTTTAATCTCTATCTCCTTCTCTGTCTCTGCGTCTATCCCAGTCTCTATCTCTTCTTTCAACCAAGCCAGTCAGAGGAACAAAGGGCTCTGTCACCAAGGTATATACACTCTCCTTTGCTGTGTTTCTGAAAATTCTTGAAGTGCAATTGCATACAACTGACATTATACTTTTAGTAAAAGATGAAATACTTTCCCTCTAAGATCAGGAATAGGCAAGGGTGTTTTCTCCTACACTCTCTGTAAGGCAAATAAATGAATGCATTCAGATTGGAAAGAAATAGGTAAAACTGTCTTCATTCACACATTACAACATTATATGTAGAAAATCCCACAAAGAATCTACAGCTAACCACTAGAACTAATAAACAGGTTGAGTTAGGTCCTAAGATGCAAGAGCCATACACAAAGCCAATTATATTTCTATATATGAGCATTCAGCAATCCAAAAATAAAATTAATAAAATAATTGCTTTCACAATAACATAAAAATAGATCTAGCAATAAATTTAATTTAAAGGTGGAAGACATTCACTAAAAATGACAATGCATAGATCAGACACATTAAAGAATATCTAAAGAGACAGAAAGGCCCCTTAGATCCGTGCATTGGAAGACTCAGTATTGTCAAGGGGACAGTTCTCCCCAAATTGATTTATAAATTCAATACATCCCTATGAAAATCCCAGCCTTTTTTGATATCTTGACAAATTGGTCCTAAAGTTTCCATGGAAATGCAGAGGAACTAGAACAGCCAAAACAACTCGTAAGAGAACAAAGAGAACTTCAAGCACTCACTAACAAAGCTTACTATAAAGCCACAGTAGTCACAGTAGTCAAGACAGGGTAGTATTGGCTCAAGGATAGGCATATAGTTCAAAGGAACAGAACTGAGAGTCCATAAACAAATCTCACATTCATGGTGAATTGATTTTCAAGAAAGGTGCAAAAACAACTCAATGAGCAAACTGTGACCTTTCCAATGCATACTACTGGAATCCCTCCCTATAACTAGATATCCATATACAGAAGAATGAACTTACCTCACAAATATGCAAAGATTATTTTAAAAACCTCAGTATAGGATCATAAACCTAAGTGTAGTAGTTAAAATTATAAAACTTCTAGAAGAAAATATAGGAGACAATCTTTGTGAGTTTGGATGAGGCCAAGTTTTCTTAGATAAAATGCCAAAAGCAAATCACCAAAATGAAAAACTTTGCCACTTCAGAAAACACCATTAATCTGATAAGACACTTGTATCTAGAATATGAAAGAACTCTTATAACTCAACAATAAGAAATTAATGAAATTAGAAAATGAGCATGACATTTGAATGGACATTTCTCCAATGGCACACAAATGGTCAATACCCATATGAAGAGTGGCTCAGCATCAGTAGTCATTGGGAAAATGCAAATTAACACCACAATAAGGTACCAATTTACATCTGCTAAAATGACGATGATAAAATAAAGAGAAATGATAGCAAGTATTGGTGAAGAACCCTTGTACCCTGCTGGTGGGAATGTAAAATGGTGCAGTTACTTTGGAAGACAGTTTGGCAGTTCTTCAAAATGTCAAACATAGAGGTGTCATCTGACCCAGAAATTCCAGTCTTAAATATCGACCCAAGATAAATGAAAATAGATGCCCACACTAAAACTTGCACATGAATGTTCATGGCAGCATTATTCATCATAACCAAAAAGTAGAAACAACCCAAATATCCATCAACTAGATGAATGACTAAGAAAATATGACCTATCCACGCAGTGCAACGTTACCATTAATAAAAAAGAATGAAGTAACGATATATGTTACAATGTGGGTGACTTCCAAACCATTATGCTAAGTGAAGGCAGCTAGTCACAAAAGACCAAGTATTATATAATCCCTTTTATAAGAAATGTCCAGACTAGGCAAGTTTTCAGAGACAGAAAGATTCATGATTGCCAGAGGCTTTGGGGAGGAGAGAATGGAGAATAATTGCTAATGAGTACAGTGTTGCCTTTGAGGATGATGAAAATGTCCTAAAATAAGAATATGGTGATATTACACCACCCTGTAAGTACACCAAAAGCCATTGAATTGTACAGTTGAAAGATGTGAACTTTATGTTATGTAAATTGTATCTCAATAAAACTTAAAAAAATGAATAACAACAACAAAAGATACCCTTAAGAAAATGAAAAGACAAGACACAGACGGGGAAAAGAATACTTGCAAATCACATATATGGACAAGAGCTTGTATCCAGAATGTATGAAGAACATTTATAACTCAATAATAAGACAAATGATCCAATCATAAAATGGGAGAAAGATTTAAGTAGACATGTCACTAAGAAAAATACACAAAGGACTAATAAGCATGTGGAAAGAGGCTCAACAGCACTCATTTAGTTACCAGGGAAATGTAAGTTAAAACTACAGTGAGATACCCCTTCATATCCCATAGAAGGGCTACTATCAAAAAGACAGAGAACACTCAGCGCTGGGAAGGAAGAACAGAAATCAGAACACTCATACTCTGCTGATGGAAGTGTAAAAATGAACCAATTTGGAAAACGGTTTGCCAGTTTCTTACAAAGTTTAACATTAAGTAACCAATGATCCCACAATTCCACTCCTAAGAATCAAGAGAAATGAAAACATATAGTGGCACAAAGGCATGTTTGCAAATCATAGCCCCAAACCAGGAATAATCCAGTCTAATAGCTGAGGAAGAGAGAAACAAACGGTGTCCTATTATATGAGGAAGTGGCGATGCACCATGGGGGGTTTGGGGGTAGGAGAAGAATAAATGAAACAAGATGGGATCGGGAGGGAGACAAACCATAAGTGACTCTTAATCTCACAAAACAAACTGAGGGTTGCTGGGGGGAGGGGGGGTTGGGAGAGGGGGAGGGGGTTATGGACATTGGGGAGGGTATGTGCTATCGTGAGTGCTGTGAAGTGTGTAAACCTGGCGATTCACAGACCTGTACCCCTGGGGATAAAAATACATTATATGTTTATAAAAAATAAATAAAAAAATTAAATATATATATATAATTTTTTAAAAAGTGTCCTAATTTACAAAAAAAAATTTTTTTATACATCTATAATCGTTTACTTAGATGGACTATTATTTTATAAATAAAGAAACTACTGGGGCACCTGGGTGGCTCAGTGGGTTAAAGCCTCTGCCTTCGGCTCAGGTCATGATCCCAGGGTCCTGGGATTGAGCCCCTGCATTGGGCTCTCTGCTCAGCAGGGAGCCTGCTTCCCTTCTTCTCTCTGCCTGCCTCTCTGCCTACTTGTGATCTGTCTGTCAAATAAATAAATAAATAAATAGATAGATAATCTTGGAAAAAAAAAAAAAGAAAGTACTGGAATAGTGTTTGGAGAAAATTCTCCCTGGTCTAAGGCATTGATTGTCTTCATTCCAGACCATTTTTTTTCAGGGAGGATTGTTAAGCGAACAGATGTGGACGATTGAGATAGTGCCTGGCTGTGAAGCAGAGGGATGATTTTTTTTTGATGTCCAGTTTAATCAAGATAATGTCTCTCTCCAGGGCAAATGTTGGGTGGGTCTGCTTGTAGCTCATTGCAAAAAAATGGGGGTTCCCCAGGCTCATAATTTCTCATCTTTGACATAGGCCCACTGACATGCCTTCATGTGGCCCCACTTGCAGCACACCTGTGAGACTCAAGACGCAGAGGGAATCAGCACAAACATGAAGCTCAGGTAGCCTATTAGGCTGTAAGGAATAACGTCCTTTATCCCTTATCCCGGAGTCTCATGTCTTCAGTCATGAAATTGTGGCAGGCTACTTTGTTAGTTTGCAATCAGGGTAAAATTTCAGACCTTCCATGGTTCCTTTTTTTTTTTTTTTACCCTTAAAGATTTTATTTGTTTATTTGAGAGATTGAGACAGAGAGAGCTTGAATCGGGGGTGGGGGGGAGATGGGGGGGGTGGGGGGGTGGAGGGAGGGTCAGAGAGAGATTGATTCCCCACTGAGCAGGGAATCCTATGTGGGGCTCAATCCTAGGACCCTGAGATTATGACCTGAGCAGAGTCAGATGCCACCCAAGAGCTCCAAGACCTTCCATAGTTCTTGACATACAAACTAAAACTTTGATGAATGTCAAAAATATTCTAAGTGAAAGAAATCAGATGCAAAAGACTATCGTAGGATTCCGTTTACATGAAATAGCCAGAAGAGGTAAATTATAGAGACAGAAAGTAGATCACTGATTCCCTTTGGCTTGGAATGGGAGCAGACTGACTGACTGTAAGTGAATGTGAGGAAACTTTTTGGGTAATAGGAATATTCTTTTTTTTTTTTTAAGAATTTTTTTTAAGACTTTATTTATTTATTTGACAGACAGAGATCACAAGTAGGCAGAGAGGCAGGCAGAGAGAGAGAAGGAAGCAGGCTCCCCACTGAGCAGAAAGCCCGATGTGGGGCTCGATCCCAGAACCCAGGGGTAATAGGAATATTCTTAAACTGGTTTGTGGTAATATTTACACAAGTCTCTATGTTTACTAAAAATCATTAAACTGCATGTACACTTAAAACAGGTGAATTTTTATGGTATGTAAGTTATACTTCAATAGCTACTTAACACACACAGTAAGATGCTATTTCACATTCACAAAAATCACCAAATTAAGAAGACTGGCCACTGTGTGGATCGACCAGGATGGAGAGCAACACTCATGCGTTGCTGGTTGAAGTGTAAAACGGTGCACTTCAAAAAACCATTTAGCACTTTCTTGAAAAGTTAATACACATCAAACCTATGAGCCAGTAGTTCTGCTGCCTAGGTTTTTACCCATAAGAAATGAGAGTATCTGTCTATAAAAGGGGACAAGGGTAGGCCGCCCCAAGATGGGTCACTGTGGCATGAAGATTATTTTGAGTTAAAAAGCCATCAAAACCCAGCAGATTAAGGAAAAGCCCTTTACCTCTTCTACAATTGCCTAAAAATAAATTTAGATAGAGGACCTGCTCCAGGAAGAGAGCTCTCACCATAGAGAACTACATTATACTATGAAGTAGGTAACTGTAGATCGGGAGGAACGTAGGAAGGCCTGTCTGATCAAAGGACTTCAAATCCCATTATTTCTGAGTGGCCCAATCAGAAACATTCGTTGACCAAACCTTTACTCTTTTTCATCTTCCTGTGAGTTGCATTCCTTCGCTTTGAAGTCCTAGACCCCTATTCCTTTCTCTTTAGGATAACATACATACCTCACTTTGCCTGCCTTTGGAATTTCCGTGTCTGTGCAGATTCCCCATAGGTATGCTATTAAATTTAATTTTCTCCTGTGAATCTGTCTGATGTCCATTTGATTCTCAGTCCAGCCAGAAGGACTTTGAAGGAGACAGGAAATTCTTGTTCCCCAACAATATATACTGGATGTTTATGGCAACTTCATGTATAATTACTCAAAACTGGAAACCTAACCAAATGTTCATCAACTGATAAAGGAATAAACAAATGATGGTATATTCAAACTGTGGAATACTATTTGCCCCTTCCCCCACCTCTACAAGTTACTGATATGTGTGACAACATGGATGAGTCCCACAGTCATTACACTGAGGTAAAAAAGAAACCAGATACAAAACATGGGAAGAAGTAGAATTCTGTTTAAGTGAAGTTCTAGAATGGGTAAAATCATCCACAGTAACAGAAATCAAATTAGTGTTTGTGAGGCATGACAAAGAAAGGAAGGGACATGGGAACTTTTGGGAGACCCACAAATGTTCGATATCTTGATATATACTTGTCAAAAGTCAACCTGTGTGCTTAACATGTGCAAATTTTATTCTAAGTAAATTGTACCTTAACGAGGTGAAAAAAGTTAGCTTATTATCTTTCCTTGAAATTGCCTCTCTCTGTCATGGATAATAACATCCTCCAAGTTAACCATACTCCCGAAATGTGTGAAGATGTTGTTGATCTTTCCTTTTTCTTTATCTTCTAAATCCAGTTAGTCATAGGTCCAGTGGATTTTCCCTTTGAAATCATTCCATTCATTACCACCTTCTCACCCATACTGTAGCCTGTTGTTTTCATCTGCCTTGCACAGAAAAAAAGCAGTGGCAGAGAGGGGAGAAGGAGAGAGAGAGAAGTAAAAGGAGGAAAACTTATAATAATGAATTCCTTGTCTGTTCGTTTTTTGTTTTTTGTTTTTTGTTTTGTGGGAGGTAGGATTTGAACTTAAGCTCTGTGTCGTGTTTCTGTTCTTTCCAACAAATGCTGAGGTAGAATGTTGCAGTGGTTAATAGCCTGGACTCTGGGGCCAGGAGGACTAGCCTCCAATGAATCCCTGCTCTGTCACTTACTATGTGACTCCAGACAAGTTGCTTGATCATTCTGAACTTCAGTTTCCCCATTATCACTATACTACTACTGCTACTAATGAAACAACCACACCTTTCTACTCCATGAGCATTTTTATTGCCATTCCATCACCAAACATTTAAAAAAACAAACAAAAAGAACAATATGTTAGATGCTACAATAGAAGTCACGACAACATGCTGTGGGAGGACTGAAGAGGTGCACCCCACAGTTAGGCAAACTTGAAAGCATAGTGCCAACAGTGCCTTCATCAATTCCATGTTTGGGGAGTCCCCAAATCACCATTAGGTTCTATAATTGGCTCTAAAGACTCAGAACTCACAGAAAGCAGTCGTAGTTTAATTACAGGGAAATGATACAGATAAAAATAAACTAAAAGTAGAGACACATAGGGCAGAGTGTGAGAGGGCTCCAAATTTGAAGTTTCCATTGTTCCAGTCCCAGAGAGTCAGGATGTTACCTGCCAGCATCAGTGATTGACAATGCTCACAGCGAATTCCAACCAGGGAGGCTCCCTTACGCTTTAGTGACCGGAGTTTTCCCTGGGGCTTCATGACATAGACATGGCTGATTGATTGCTACAAGAGTGAACTCAGTCTCCAGGTCCAATGACACTACATGACCCAAAGCCCTGACCCTAAGCACATTGTTGGTCTTTCTTGTGTAGACAGTCCCTGCTCTAAACAAAGACTCCTACCAGATATGACAGAGTGCATTCCAGAAACTGAGAGCAAAGATCGGAACTTCTCTTTGGATAAAGCCAAATTCCTTAGTAGATTTGAAAGCCAGCTATGGTTTATGATTAGGGTTAAGATAAATTAAAGTCCTTGGAAGAATCTGGCAAAAGCCGTACTGGATTGATTTGCTACTGTTATTTTTATGTGGTGTTTTTTTTTTTTTTTTAAATAATTTTCCTATATAGTTAAATAGCAATGGCAACAATTCTTACCCCTAAACTTCTGTGTTATCCTGACCACCCCTTTCTTCTTTCTTTCTGTTACCTCCTGATGAATATTTAATGTTTTTCTAAAATTAGAAAGTTTTTAAGGGTTGTAAGAAAAAGCTGAACTGAAGGTTAAACACGCATTTTACTTGGAAGAAAGGAACAGAATGGCCATAATCAAGTGTGGGAGTTTATCTGTTTTTAGTAATCGATGTTTTAGTCTATATTGCTGTAGATAATTGAGAGTTGCCCAAGATTGGTTTTTGTAAATGCTTAATTTTACTTGATTTTTACATGATAGTTAGCAAAGAAGTTTCCAAATAATTCCTCATTTCAGCAATAATAGGCAAGAAAAGAAGAGCAAATCCGTGAACTATTTACTTAGATGAACAGAAATACCCTTTTTTAAAATAATGGATATGCAAGATTTAGCCATTAAAGGGTTAGTGTGAAATGAAAATCCTCTCAATAATCGTTGAAATCTGAGAAAATCTTTCAAGGAAATTAAACACTTGATCGAAAAGAGGAAAGGGTTATTGGTGAGAGATGAAATTAAACAGCAGAACTGTTTGAGAAGAGGCCTCAATTATAAGAAGCAGGCAGTTAACGATATCCTCTCAGGGATCTGTGTTTCCTCAAGACCTCTCTTTGGGGAAATGCAGTGGTTTCATTTTATTCTCATTAAAATAGGAAACAGCGCCTCACCTTTGAAAAATGTGAAGAAAACTTTAACATTTTGAAAAAAATGAAAATTAAGAAGAAAGAATTTAGAAGTCTGTTTCCAGTACAATCTAAGAGTAAAAACCACCCCAAATTGAGATCTAGGATACTATAAAAGCATACTTGGATCAAATTTTATTTTGTAAATGATTTGTAAAAAAGCAAAATAATAGTGACTCACACTTTGTTCACAAAACTAACGAGGTACTTCTAGTATTTGAATACTTTTTGGCTCATAAGTATGTACAGATCTGGGGTACCTGGGTGGTGCAGTCGGTTAAAGTGTCTGACCCTTGGTTTTGGCTTGGGTCTGATCTCAGGGTCATAAGATCGAGCCCCACGTTAGGCTCCACACACAGCTGGGAGTCTCCTTGAGTTTCTCCTTCTCCCTCTGCCCCACCCTCCCCTGACTGTCTCTCAAATAAATAAATAAATCTTTTTTTTAAAAAGTGCAAATCCCTAAATGAGTCAGTTATTTGAATCCTGTCTTTGTTAGCTACTCATCACATGACCCCAAGGAAAAAAGACCACTTTGCCCGTGCTGTATTTGTCTATTGGAAAAAAAGAGCGTGAGACTACTTTCTAGTGAAAAAGTTACTGTTATTATCATCACCTGCCCTCATCATCCTCAGTACAAGTACCACATACTAAGTGCCAACTATGTGCAACAACATAGTTCCTTTATTTAATTCTCATAAAAGCACTAAAGGTTTAAGTATGATTGTTCTCACTTTAGAGACAAAAACCTAGCACTCCAAGAATTCAGATGGTAAGCAACCCAGTTAAATGAAAACCTAGTTCGGTGGGGCTTTAATGTCCCCACTCTTAGTCCCTGCCCCCATGGGTTGATAGTGGAGTAGTTCCTATGAGCAACTCTATCTCTACTGCTGCCAGCATTCAGGACTGGTATTCATCATACTTGTGCTCACAGTCAGCTCACTACCTGGAAGGACAAGGGCTCTGCCATGTCTATGGGCCTAAGGTTAATGGAAGATGGGTCCCCGTAATTCAGTGGGGGGAAGGGGCAGTGTGAAGCAGTTCAACTTAACTTGGTTGTGAAGAGAATCCTGACGCATCTGGGCCTGAGCTGCAGGCTGACTAATCCCTGAGTTGAGCTAAATGAACTGTCTGGTCCTGGGCCAATTCTCTCCCACACTCCATCCCAACACCACATGTCAATAATAGGTGCCTGACACCTCCTAATCTTCAAAATTCTTTCAATGTTGTTTCCAAACCAGCATGCCTTCTATTACAGCATACTGCCTTTTAGGTAAAAATACAAACAAAAAAATATTTCACTGGTATCTTCAGTTGGAATTCTTTTTCCCATAAGAGAAAACCCCAATTTGTGTCTAAGAAAATGGATAAATCTATTGACTCAGAGAGCTGAACTGTGGGCCAGGCAGGACGAAGCTGGCCTGAGGAAAGACTGATCCAGAGACACCAACACCCCCAGGTTGTCTCTCTGTCTCTTCATGGGAGACACTGGCAGCTCTGGGGGCACACCCTCAGGCAGCCACAACCAGAAAGGAGAAAGTATGTGTGAATCTCTGTAGCTCCTCTTTGAAAAGTGCTGAGAGACAGTTGTGATGGTCCAGTTTGGATCATACAGATCATGTGTCCAATATCTGGAACCAATCACTGGGCCCAGGGAGACAGTCATATAAGATGGCTGCTCCCTTTTAGACCATTGGGTTGGAGTGCAGAGAGGAGGAGTGGTGCCCCCAAGGAAGCAGGCAACATCAACAATGGACACGAGGAGAATTATCAGCAGCTTCCCCAGTCCTAGTCTACCACAGGGTCATATCTGGAGCAGGGACTGGGTTCTAACATCAGCCTGAGGCTGAAAATCACACATCTCAAAATCATCCTTGAAAAAAATCTCTAAAATGGCTATACAATCCTAATTCTTAGTCACACTGAAGATTAAAAAATACCCAGCTTGACTAAAGGAAAGAACAAGATAAATGTCTACAGACTGATATTTGGGCACTCCAATGAGCTTGCTTTTAAGAGACTAATCACACCTGTCCCCAAGAATGGGAGATACGGAGAAAATTCTACAAGTGCTCCTCTTTATCCACAGGGTACACTTGGTTCTTTTTAAATATGAAGCTTCTGCTGCCTTCATGCATCTTAGTAAAAGAATTTATTTTGACAACTGAGAGGTCTGTGAAAGTACAGAACACAGGATCTGGCCACAGAAGGTACTCGGTAAACACCTGTTGGAATCAAGTCCCAATCTTCCTCAAAAGTAAAAGGAAGTTTCTTTGTTGGGATTGGCATCTCGTGTTGTGTTCCCTCCAAGCCTCCACCATGGCATGCTTCTCTTGGGTCTGGTCTTCTGTCAATGGAATTGTCTGCTACAGGAGCTTGTCACAGCATGGGTTTTGTGCTAGGAGAGGCAGCTTGAGGGGTATAACCTGTATTGGGATGGCCTGAGGAGCTTGAGTTCTCTGCTGAAATTAGCCATGAAACTTTAGGCAAATCCTTTCAGGCCTTGGGGTCTGTTTCCTGTCTGGCAAAGTTGGGATTCTAATACCTCTCCAACAATAAAGCTATTGGAGGGAGGATTAAATTAGATAGCATCCAGCTAACAAGCAAGCTCCTATTACGAACTGATGTAATGAGTTGCTTTCCTTTCTGGGAAGGGATTGAATTGTGCCAGAGCTCAGGACACCAACACCCAAAGAGAGTCTGGAACGCCCACGGGCACATCTGGCAATGACATCTGGCAATGAAATGGTTAAAGCAGCAGCTTCTGTCTCAAAGAGAGAGAGATGGCATGCCTTTCTTCACTGCCCCGTTTATGGCAGAGTTAGCTTCTCCCTGTTTCTATCGAGCGCCCAAATGATTATTTTCAAATATGTGGAATTGTGCCTCATGAGAAAAAAACCATTTTTTATTTGGATTTCAATGTGTGCAGGAGATGTGATGTCAGTGAAGAGATTCGGCTACTGAGCTAGGAAAGCGTGTGGTTTTTAAAAGCATTCAGGACTCACTGTTGACCGCTGTGTATATTCATTCGTTAATTCATTTATACATGACCACTTGTCCTAGCAATCTTTTTTTTTTTTTTAATTTGACAGACAGAGATCACAAGCAGGCAGAGAGGCAGGCAGAGAGAGAGGGGGAAGCAGGCTCCCTGCTGAGCAGAAAGCCCGATAGGGGGCTCGATCCCAGGACCCTGAGATCATGACCTGAGCCGAAGGCAGAGGCTTAACCCACTGAGCCACCCAGGCGCCCCAAGCAATCTTTTTTTTAATGTTTCATTGCTGGCAGTTGAGTTTCTTCCTTTCCTGACTCTGGGATTAGCCTCTTTAACCTTTCCTAACTGATGGCTCTGAAATAGTTCACTATTGTTCATTATAGTGCAGCTCATGTAAACATGTTTAAGGCATGTTATGATTATAAGGACCCCTTTTGGCCCAGAGAAACCCAGATGTGGCACAAATATTCATAACACATGGCCTCCGGAAAATACCTGGCTTGGAGATCTAAGCCAACGTGGAATTAATTTGATGTAATTCAATCTCTTGGAAACATTGTCTAATATAATTGCCTTAACATTATATTACTGATTGGTTAATTTGGATAGAAATGATCCTTTTTTTGATAAGCATAAATTAGAATCCTATGCTGATTTTGCAGAGATTAGGTTATTCGTTTCATTTTAATGGCCTTGCAGGCCTCCAATTCAACTGTTTCTGAAGTATAGTTCCTGCTCAGTAAATCGACACCCGGGCTTAATGAGTATCTTGGGGTAATCATCCCAACATGGCATAGACCTAAGCAGCCACCCTCATTTTTAAGAACATAAATCCCGTGCTATTTATTTTCTTGGGCCATAAATGCCCTGTCATTGTACCTCATCTCGGAGACACATGCTGTCTACAACAAATAGAACATTCGTGATCATTACATATGTTAAAACACCCAGACACTGAAGAAAGGTACAGCATAGGTCCCCAAACTGTACCTAGAAGATGGCTTAGCACATCCCAATCAGTTATGCCCCTCGATCACAGAGCCAGTGAGTTGCCTACACCAGAATGCAGGACAAGAGCACGCGGATAGAGTGATAACTGTAATGCACAGAGGAAATGAAATTTGACAGGGCTGAGACCTGGCCATTCAGTATCCAAGTCCTACCACCTCCTTGCCTTATTTGTGTCTCCAAGCAGAGCAGCAGCAAGTGACTCATATTCACTTGTTTGCCAGGGTGAGAGTGAGCACGTGGAGCGTTCCAGCAGAGAGACCAGTAGACACAGAGACCTAGAGATGAGAGAGAGCATGAAATACTCACAGAAGTAAGTCCAGGAGAGCTGCAGGTGCAGACCGTAAGGAGCAGGGCAGCATATAGAGAAGAGGGCAAGTTGGCAAGGGTTTTGCCTCGTTGTAAGGGCGGTGGGAAACTCCCGAGGAGCATTCAGTAAGGAGGTCACATAATCAGATCTACACGATTATACGTGTGTTTTCTAGCTGTGGGACAGAGAATAGATTGTAAGGGGGTCAGGAGTGTATCCAGGGAACCCTTGGCAATAGTCCAGGTGGAGAGCTAGGTTTCCATGAGTGGGAGTGGGGAGAAGTAAGGGAAGATTTGGTGCGGGATGATTGACTTGATGTGGGGGTTGGTGGGATGGCTGGTGGAGGGGGGGCAGGAAGAACTCCCAGGTCTGCGACTTGGGCGACCGAGTATCTGGGGCCCTTCGTGAAGCCCCGTGACACTGGAGGAGCCTTGGGTTTTCATCCGTCTTGTGACGCTTGTTTCGTTTGCAGGGTAGGAAATAGGAACATGAATTCAGTTCCACGCACACTGGATTTCAAGTGTCTGTGAGACACCCCAGCAGAGACTGGTTGAGGAGTCACGGTGGGGGGTGGGGGGCGGCTGGGAGGGTCTTGGTGGCGGTCAGGGTCAAAGAGAAGGGCTGAGCTGGAAGTCCTGATCCAGAGCTGTTGGTGTAAAAATGGCAGCCTGAAGCTTCAAGAGTGAGCTGAAATCTTCTGAGGGAAGAGAATTTCAAAGAAAGAAAGGAGGCTTTCCGGCATGTATCCTTAAAGAGAGTCTGACAAAGGGGATGGAAAAGTAACCGTCAAGAGAGTTGGGAAGAAACCAGGAGAACATGGTAGCTTGCAGACCTAGAAAAAAAAGATTTCGCGAATATTATCCTGTTTCCCTGCCTGTGGCCTAGAAGGCCGGAAGTTCCCCTAAATAGAGCATGTCTGCCTCAGACTTTTGGATCTGACCCTGGTCCTACTCCTCCCACGAAGCCAGAGGGGCAACAATTGAACAACAAACACTTACCACAATTGCCATTTGGAAGCTTTACTCTGGCCTCTATGGAGAACAGAAAGAGGTCATAGAAGTGGGTCCTGTGCTCGAGGAACTCATCCTCTTGCGGAAGAGTCGAGAAATATTTTCATAGAGAAAGAACTCACAGGGCAGGGCCATGTGAGTATTCACTTCCATAGGCTCATACACTGGATGTCCTAAGAGTTTAAAGGAAGCAGAAGCTGCTGTGGCCTGAGAGAGTCAGAGGAAATGTGGATTTGAGCTAGCAAGGGCCACATCCTTAAGGTCTGAGTAAGCTGCCATTTCAGACCCATGAAAATGGCCTGAGTGCAGAGCTCCAAGAGGGGAAATCAGACCCGGCTGCGGATCCCCCCACTAGGCTCCGCGCCTGCTGTCGTGGAATTCCCCACAGGCTTCCAGGCTCTGCGGGTGCCTCAGACACACTCTCACCCCCGGTCCTCCTGCTTGTATCTCTTCACACATCTATGCTTACACATAGCAAGCTCGTTCTATCTTCCACATCTTTGTTCATGCTGTCCCCTCTGCTTTGAACACTCACCTTCCCCTCCATCTGCCCCTGGGGCTGAGGCAGACCCAAGCTCTCACTGGGGGGCTCATCTGCACCCTACCTTGCATCTCCATCCCCAATGCCTGTTCCCTAGTAGCAGGAGCAAACACATATCCATAAAGACCCCTAACAACACTCTGCTCTAAATGTCTAATTGTTCCTGTGGCTGTCACCCCTCCCCCAAGCAGACAGTTTCCCCAAGGCAGAAGCTGGCTTTCTTGTTTTTGTATTTTAACATAACTCCGGCATCTAACCCAGACAATACATTTCTGTTGACAATGTTCATAAAACAAATGAACTACAGATGCTCCACTTTGCTGTGTTACATTCAACTTAACTGACAGTCAACCTTATACTCCTTCAGTAATGCAATAAAACATTAGAGGTATGGAAACACAAAGTAGCCAGGGGCAAGCTTGAACACCGTGGGGATGGAAAGCATTAGATAAGCAAAGGTGCTGGAGGAGAGGGCCCTGGCTTCTGAGTGCTCTCCTGCTTGGTTACTGTGAGCATGCTCAGAGGCTCAGAGCAGTTCATGCTAATCAAATTTGCAAAGCGCCAAGTATTAATGAGAGTGCGAGAGCAATTTACAAGCATGAGAAATCCATTTTAAAACAAAAAAGGAAAAAAGAGTAAACTATAAAAAACCGTAATACCTAATTTTTCGTGGGGACTTACTAGGTGCAACCTATTCTTGTGTAAGTATTCCGACCGGAAAAATTGGTATCTATGGGGGAGTGTGTATCTAAAGGTGAGGGTACCAACTTAAAGCCAAGTTCAAGACATTAAAAGTAAATTATTACCAGTTTCTGTCATTTTTTTTAAAGATTTTTAAAATTTATCTATTTTGAGAGAGTGAGAGAGAGCATGAGAGGAGAGGTCAGAGGAAGAAGCAGACTCCCCATGGAGCTGGGAGCCTGATGTGGGACTCCATCCCAGGACTCTGGGACCATGACATGAGCTGAAGGCAGTTGCTTAACCAACTGAGCCACCCAGGCACCCCTGTCATTATTTTTAAATGGAAGGATAAGAGGATGATAGAAGTAAAGAGCAAACAATTACTGAATGCTAAGCAATCTTGTGAGTTGTAGTTTATATTTTTACTTTATTTCATCAAATCAGCATAGACCACTTGGGATGTACCTGTATCATTATCCTCCTTTAGAGAAGAAGAAACCTGAGGTTTGGAGAGGTTCGATAACTTGCCTGAGTCCCTGGGTTGTAAGTGACAGCCTGGGATTCGAACCTAGACGTCAGTCCTTTATTATTAGCCAAAAGGCCAAGAAGCGATTATTAATATTTTTTTAAAAATAGAACTGACATATAACTGTGTAAATTAAAGGTATAGAATGTGTTTTGTTTTTTTTTTAAGACTTTTTTTATTTATTTGACAGACAGAGATTACAAGTAGGCAGAGCAGCAGGCAAACAGAGAGAGGGGGAAGCAGGCTTCCCGCTGAGCAGAGAGCCCGACGCGGGGCTCAATTCCAGGACCCTGGGATCATGACCTGAGCCGAAGGCAGAGGCCCAACCCATTGAGCCACCCAGGCGCCCCGGACATGTTGGTTTGATACACATATATTGCAATACGATTACCACCACGTCATCAGCTAATACTTCTATCACATCACATAATTATCATTTCTTTTTTGTCGCCAGAATGATTAAGATTTAATCTCTTTATAACTTTGAAGCTTATCATACAATGTTTTTGTCTTATAATTAAATACATTATAATCTGCCAGCTGAATTATCCTGATAATCATTTCTGTTAGAGGTCACAGCAAGAAAATCATTAAATAAACGTTAGAAACTCGTTAATAAGAGAGTTACTACAGATCAAAACAAAGATTTATTTTTGTTGGTAATGCTATGAAACATTTAAGAAATAACACAAATCTGGGGCGCCTGGGTGGCTCAGTGGGTTAAGCCTCTGCCTTCGGCTCAGGTCATGATTTCAGGGTCCTGGGATCCAGCCCCGCATCGGGCTCTCTGCTCAGCGTGAAGCCTGCTTCCTCCTCTCTCTCTGCCGGCCTCTCTGCCTACTTGTGATCTCTCTCTCTCTGTCAAATAAATAAATAAAATATTAAAAAAAAAAGAAATAACACAAATCTTACAAAAACTCAAAGTATAAGAAGAGAGAATACTACATACATTATGAAGTCAGCATATCCTTGAGATAAAAACTGGGCAAAGATAAGAAAACATTTACAGACCAACATTTCTCTGGAACATAGACACAAATGTCCTAAAACAACATTCACAAATCCAACTAGTAACAGCGAAACAGTAGAGTTGACTTAACCACTATGAGGTGCATTCCATCTCCACAACTTATCTACTGGTTGTAAGTTTGTACCTTTGAACAACATCTTTTCAATTCCCCTACTCCCAACCCCTGATAACCACCATTCTACTTTCTAATTTTGAGTTTGGCTTTCTTAGATTCCATATATAAGTGACATAATGCAGAATTTATCTTTCTGAGTCTGACTTATCTCACTTATCATAAGGTCTGTCCATGTTGTTGCAAATGATGACAGGATTTCCTTCTTTCTCATGACTGGATACTATTCCATTAGATAGTCACAAACCATTTCTTCTTTTTCCATTCATCCATTGATAGACACTTAGGTTGTTTCCATAACTTGGCTATTGTGAATAATACTTCAATAAACATGAGATTGCAGATATCTTTACTTTTCAGTATCATGTTTTTATTTCCTTTGAATATATATATATACACCCAGAAATGGAATTGCTGGATCATATGGTAGTTGTATTTTTAATCTTCTGAGGAACCTCCGTACTATTTCCCACAGTGGCTAAACCAATTCATTCCCACCAACAGTGCACAAGGAATCCCTTTTCTGTACACCTTCAGGAACACTTGTTATCTCTTGTCTTCTTGATGATAGTTATTCTAATGGGTGTGAAGTAATATCTCAGCTGTGGTTTTGATTTGCATTTCCCTGATGGGTAATGATATTAAACATTGTTTCATGTACCTGTTGACCATTTGAATGTCTTCTTCGGAAAAATGTCCATCTGGTTCTTCTGCCCATTTAAAAAATCTGTTTGTCTGGTTTTTGATTTTGAGTTGAGTAAGTTCTTTATATATTTTGGAAATTAACCCCTTATCCAATATATGGTTTGCAAATATTTTCTCCCATTCCATTGGTTGCTTTTTTATTTTGTTGACAGTTTCCTCTGCTGTGCAGAAGCTTTTTAGTTTGATGTAGTCCCTCTTGTTTTTGTTTTGTTTTGTTTTGTTTTCCATTTGTTGCTTGTGCTTTTGGTGTCATATCCAAAAATCATCGCCAAGATTAATATCAAGGAGCTTCTTCCCTATGTAGTCTTTTAGGAGTTTTACAATATCAGATCTTATGCTTAAGTTTTTAATCAATTCTGTTAATTTTTGTGAGTGGTGTAAGATAGGGAACTAATTTCTTTTTTTGGCATGTTGTTATCCAATTTTTCAAATACTGTTTATGTAAGAGACTATTCTTTTTCCACTGAGTATCCCTGGCTCCCTTGTCAAATATTAATTGACCATATATGCAGAAATTTATTTCTGGGATCTCTATTCTGTTCCATTAGTCAGTGTGTCTATTTTTGTGACAGTATCATACCATTTTAATTACTATAGCTTTATAGCATAGTTTGCAACCAAGAAACATACCTCCATCTTTTTTCAAGATTGCTTTGGTTATTTGGGGTCTGTTGTGGTTCTATAGAAATTTTAGAATTGCTTTTCTATTTCTGTGAAAACGACATGGAATTTTGATAGGGCTTGTATTGAATTTATAAACAGCTTTGGGTAAACTAGGCATTTTAACAATATTAGTCTTCTGATTTATGATCATGGGATATCTTTCCATTTGTGTCTTCAATTTCTTTCATCAAAGTCATACTTTTCAGTGTACAGGTCTTTCACTTCCTTGGTTAAATTTATTCCTAAATATTTCATTGTTTTTGATGTGAATGGGATTTTTTTTTTAATTTCTTTTTCAGATGTTTCCTTGTTTAGGCCTGTCCCAGTTCTGAAAAACATATTCTCTCCATTATGCCAGACTATATGTAATCATAACTTTCCTCCCAATCAACCTCTTCTTCTTTCTATCAGAACCATAGGAAACACCTATAGTTCTTTTTAGTTTTCAAAGAAAACTGCCTTTTTAAACTGCGAATATCACACTGCCCCTTTATTTCATTTAATTTTCTTTCTTTCCTTTCTTTTTGTAACAGAATATTAAAGATTTATCCAAAAGATTAATGAAAAAGGATAGAGAATCACTAAGTTCTTAAAAACCCTAACATGTGTCCTACAATGGCTCATGGAGATCTTTTCACTATTAAGCCCTAAATGAAAAAAATAAAAAAACAATTTGCTGAGTTTTCCATAAACCAAATGCATTCTCTTGATTCAAAGATTCTTTTCTTACTATTTATCTAGTATTAAAATGTCTTTCTTTTAAGAAATGATAATGACAGCAACTGGTAATTTTTTTTTAATGTCATGGCTTGGCAACTCTGTGTTTGTCCTTCCTCCCACTTCCCACTCCTCCCACCACCATAATTTTACTGCTCTGGAAATTGCTGCCCTAACACATGCTTTTTTTTTTAGTGTTAATACATTTGTCTATTTTTCTCCCATATCCTCCTGTTCTTGTTACTGTTTCTGAAATCTGATCTAATATAATAAAATCTCTAAATGTATTTGTAATTGTGGCTGTACCCTGAGCAGGTAGGATTTTTGCAAACAGGGAGATATTGACAATACAGTTACTCTATGAAATATTTTCTCTGAAAAGAGTGAAAATGCTGCCTGCTGAGGTATCTCACACAAAACATGATTCAGAATTATACCCAGTCATGATTATAAAAGCCAAACTGAGGCCATTAATGTGTTAGCTCTTTTGTGGAAAGTGACTTTCCAATACCAGAAAAGTGCACTGAACAGAAATGAAGCGAATTTATTCTCCTACCTCATGCAAAGAACTTTAAAGAATGACGACAAAAGAATTTTTATCTGTTTATTTAGTGAGCTACTTGAAAGAAGAAACTTAGTTACCAGCATTCATTGCTATAGTATAATTTTAGAACCAAAAAGAGCTTCCATCCCCCAAGTATCTTCCTGCCAACCTATAACAAAACACAGCTCAGGGAAACTGCCAACAGCAAGACTCCCAGCTGGTTTTGCCTTTGCAGAGGTGACTTTCTTGTGACATGATCCAGGCGGCCCGGGGTTTCCTGCCCCTGGACTCAAAACCACTCTCTCTGCTCTTCTCCAGGACAGCCCCTCCCCCATGCCGTGGCAGTCTATTCCATCAGACCTTTATGACTATTTATAGTACAATGAGAGAAAATGGCCACAGAAAAGATACAAACTTGGTAACTCCTGTAATATGGAATTGTCTGATCCTTGATTCATGTCCCACCTAACAGCTCTTATCCCTTCCCCAGGGTCAACCTTTTTTCAATCATTTCCAGCTCCTTTCTTTACCCAGTGAACTCAGACTTGCTCTGTCAGGCCCAAGGGAGAGTCCCTTTGCCCAAGAAAGCAATCTTGTCACTTAACGTCTTAGCTCCCTCCCTGCCCCCAACCCCATCCAATCCCTTAATGCAGGCCAGTTCAACCTGGAGCAGCTCGTGCTGTCTTAGAGAGCTGATTGTAACATTTGCAGGAATTTTGCAAGCCAGGTGTCAGTTATTATTAAAAATTAAGTTACATAAACTTAAAATTAAGAAAATTATATAAAAACCAAGGTACTAAAGAATCAAAACTTGTCACTTCTTTATTATTTTGCTACATTTTACTATTTTCTATTCTCTTATGGTTACTTATGTCTATTGTATCTGTATGAAGGGAATATTATATAAGAGTGTGCCACTGGGGGTGCCTGAGTGGCTCAGTGGGTTAAAGCCTCTGCCTTCGGCGCAGGTCATGATCTCAGGGTCCTGGGATGAGCCCCGCATCTCTGCTCAGCGGGGAGCCTGCTTCCTCCTCCCTCCCTCTCTCTCTCTGCCTGCCTCTCTGCCTACTTGTGATCTCTGTCTGTCAAAAATAAATAAAATCTTTAAAAAAAAAAAAAAGAGTGTGCCACTGGGCATCCCTTCCCAAGCCTGAATCCAGGAACATCACATTGATAGCTTGAAGTCAGTCATACTGGGATTATTTACACCACTGCTGCAAATCAGTGTTCTTCCCATCACAACTCCTAAAGCACTTGCAAAGTATTTACCAGCACCTTGTTGTGCAACATGACAGAAGAATGTGGCTTAGTCCCCCTACAGTGCCTGAAGAAAACCACGAGCCCTACATACTGGTGTTGGTTTAAATTCAGAGTAATCAATTTCAGATGGGTCCTTGACACTGCTCCACCTCTTGCTATGTTTCCCTGGTCAGTTTCCTCCTCCATACTCTAAATGGGTTTTTTCCTTACCTTCTCCACTTCCCTCCAACATCTACCCAGCCCCCAGAGAAAACTTAAATTCCTAATTCATGGGGGGAGGGGGAGAACAAAAAACAACAAAAAACAAAAACCAGAAGCCATCCAAGGAGTGCTCCCTTAGCTTCCTGTCTCCGAGTCTATGAGTGAACCTGGGTTTGCACCCTGCCTTTTCCTGTCACAATGAAATAGGAGACCTTCTTTCCCATTGAGCCCTGGTCCCAGGCTCTTCTGCCTCTCCAGGAACTTCCTTCTCTCCATTATGCTCCGTCCGCCATATCTGGTACCTTCCTTCTCTCTGGTCTCCTCTCCATCTAGTATTTTAACTCCCATAGTTCCAGCTAATCAAACACGCCTTCTCAATTCCATGTCCTCCTACAGCTACTGCTTTATCTCTTCCCTAGAGAAGAGCTAGACCTAAAGACATTTGACCAAACTCTTCTACTTCTTTTTCTCCCTCTCTCTTCTCAACCTGTTGCAAACTGGTTTCCTACTCAGTTCCCCTGAAATGTTGTTGCTAAGGCCACCAGGGTCCTCCAAGTTACTAAATCAGGTGGAAAGCTCTCTGCCTTTATCTTAATCTCCATGACATTTGATCACTCTGTTTTTGAAATTCCCTCTTCCCTTGGTCTCCAGGGAGACCTCTCCACTGCTTTTCTTCCTACTTCCAGGTCCACTCTCATTCTTCTTTGCATTTCCTTTCCTCCTTTGGTCTTCCTGAAAAACCAAATTTCCTTGATTAAAGCTGACACTGATTTTTCTGTATTATTCTCCTCCTTGCTGTGATTATCATCAGCAGCAAACCAGCCACCAGCCCTTCCAGATACAAACTTGATAGGCCAAGGGGAAAAAAATCCTCAAATGTGTTTATATTATTAGAAAAAGGTCGGGGTGCCTGACAGCTCAGTTGGAAGAGCATGCCACTCTCGATCTCAAGGTTGTGAGTTCAGGCCCCGCATTGAGTGTAGAGATTACTAAAAAGAAACAAACAAATAAATACATACCCACAGAAAGATAGGAAAGGAAGGAAAGAGAGAGAAAGAAAGAAAGTAAGGAGCGAAGGAAGAAGTTAGGGCCCCTGGCTGGCTTAGTCAGAAAAGGGTATGATGGTTGGTTTCAGGGTCATGAGTTCAAGCCCCAAGTTGAGTGTAGGGATTACTTAAATAAATAAACAAACTTTAAAAGAAATGAAAGTAGTGAAAGCAAGGAAGAAATCTAAGATCTATTGATATTTATTATTAAATACCAAGCATTATGTTAGATGTTACACATACTCATATATTATTCTATTTAATCTTCATGATTATACTGCAAAGCAAATATCAATCCCATTTTACAGATGATGAAATTGTTTAAATAGCTCACAAGCTAGTAAGTAGCAGAGATTAAATTTAAAACCACTTCTGACTCCTAGGACAGAGCTCTTTCTGGAAATAGCATACCTTATCAGTTCTTCTCTTGGCTTATAGGGATCATGTGTAAAACAATTAAATGCTTCTTTTGAGTGTGCTAATTTTGGGGAGAAATGTGCTTATAGTTGTTAGGAAGCCATGGGTTGGTGGCTTGATTGGAAGGCCTCCAGGCAAGATTCCCCAACATAGCAAAAACTCACACAGGACTCCACAGGCAGGTTATGGTTTTTGGCCCTGCTGGCTGAGAAACTCTATTCTTGCCCAGGCATCCTGAAACAGTGTCTAGGGGATGCCTCCTACCATTGAATTCAAAAGACTGGGATATAAAGAAGAAAGCCAATTTATATAACTATCAAATTTTTAGTCTTAATTTACTAATAGGAACCTATGGAAATATCTCTATGAGAAGTTTTTGTTTTTTTTTTTTCCTTTTTGGGAAGGTACAGATGGAGAGAGTTATAATCTCTTTTTTTATAATGATTTTTTTTAAGATTTTATTTATTTATTTGACAGAGATCACAATAGGCAGAGAAGCAGGCAGAGAGAGAGGAGAAAGCAGGCTCCCTGCTGAGCAGAGAGCCAGATGCTGTGCTGGATCCCAGGACCCTGAGATCATGACCTGAGCCGAAGGCAGAGGCTTGAACCCACTGAGCCACCCAGGCGCCCGGAAAGATATAATCTTAAATAGATTCCACACCCAGCACGGAGCCCAATGGGAGCTCATTCTCACAACCTTGAGATCATGACCTGAGCTGAAATCAAGAGTCAGGCATTTAAATGACTGAAACACCTAGGCACCCCTCTTTATGGGAAAAAAAAATTTTTTTTTATTTTATTTATTTGTCAGAGAGAAGGAGAGAGAGAGAGAGCACACAGGCAGGCAGAGGTGGAGAGAGAAGCAGGCTCCCTGCCGAGCAAGGAGACCATGCGGGACTCGATCCCAGGACCCTGGGATCATGACCGAGCCAAAGGCAGCGGCTTAACCCACTGAGCCACCCAGGCTTCCCGGGAAAATTTTTTTTTAATCAGCAGTTCACTGAGCAAGAAATTGAGCAAGAAATCAGAGACAGGTGAGTTACAATATGTTTCTTGTTGTGGCAATTGATCTGTCATCTTGCTAATGGAAAGGAGGGTGAGGATGGGGCTCTTGGGTGGCTCAGTGGGTTAAGCCTTTGCCTTCGGCTCAGATCATGATCTCAGGGTCCTGGGATCGAGCCCTACATCAGGCTCCCTGTTCAGTAAGGATCCTGCTTCTCTCTCTGCCTCTGCTTCTCCCCCTGCCTCTGCTTCTCCCCCCAACTTGTGCTTTCTCTCTCAAATAAATAAAATCTTAGAGAGAGAGAGAGAAAAGAGGGTGGGAAAACAAATGTCTGGTACCCTTTACCCTGATTTAGCAGTAAAGTTCCCACTCCACAAGACTTCAGGTTGACAATCCATCTGCCTTCTGCTTACATGATGTAATAGTTTTATACCACTTACGTGATATAAATTTAGACTAAAAAACAGCACAAACAGGGACACCTGCGTGGCTCTGTCAGTTAAGTGCCTGCCTTTGGCTCAGGTCATGATCGCAGGGTCCTGGGATCGAGTCCCGCATTCGGCTCCTTGCTCAGCGGAGAGCCTGTTTCTCCCTCTGCTTGCCACTCCCCCTGCTTGGGCTCTCTTTCTCTCTCTGGCAAATAAATTAAAATCTTAAACAAAACAAAAAAACAGCACAAACACCAGCTTGTGGCTACAAATTCTCACACAAGGGTCCTCTTCTCCTCCCCAACCCCTCAGAACAGGGCTATTTTCCTTGCTGACTCTAGCAATGAGCATGGGTGTTGCTTCTGGGTTATCCTACCCTGGAGTCTAGCCTAGCTTGGAGTCTCAGCTTTACTGGGGGAGGGTTTTCCATTGTACTCTCTAGCTTGGGTGCCCCATAAGCCAAAACTATGAAAACTGCCCCTCAGTTTTTCCCTTTCAGCAAACACTCTCAGAGTAAAAGTAGCTTTGTTTCTCAGCTACACGCTGGATTCCTACCTTCACCCAGATTTTGGCTCGATGACATCTTATCTAACATTAGGTGTTTTTAAGAAGATATTTTAAAACACATTTCATCCAGCATTTTTAGTTGTTTTTAGCAGGAGGCTTAGTTCAAATAATCTGTCTTCATATTAGTAATAATAACATATAATAAGTGCTCAACAAAAATTGTCACTCATATTTTGTCCAAATGGACAAGGTCCAGATCTACTAAGCTATACGTGGTCAAGCTCGAGTGCCACACAACTGGGACTTGTTCAACAGAGTCTCTGAAAGTACGGTCTTGCACTGTCGGCATCCTTTG
This sequence comes from Meles meles, assembly GCF_922984935.1. NCBI lineage: Eukaryota > Metazoa > Chordata > Mammalia > Carnivora > Mustelidae > Meles > Meles meles. The sequence continues at coordinate 139,098,622 of NC_060066.1, forward strand.
CCAGAAATGCAGCTTCTGGACCCCATCTTGGCTTCCTGATTAGAATTGGGGGGATCAAATCAGATCTGCATTTTTATAAGCTCTGCAGGTAATTCTTATGTGCACAGAAGTTCAGAACAATTCAACTAAGGCATGGCTCCAAATTAGATCTCATACACTCCCAGAAATGCCTCTTTTCTACAGCCTTCCTGCCTGGAATATGCATTAGCCAAGCATTCATTTATAAGAGAGAGATGATTTCTCAGTACATCTTTTCATTTTCTTCATCTTCATAATACATATTCATAACAGATTCTTAGTAGCATATTTAAATTACCATAAGGAGTGTATAAAACTTTAAAAATCCTAAGAATGCTTGACAGCATACCCTTCATAAAAATCTAGGAACTGGAAATCCAATTATCAGTTGAATGGGGAATTTAGACCACCAACTGTAATTTAAATCACAAGCCTAGTATTTCTAATTAGCATAAGCCCTTATACAGTTGCAACAAAATACACAAAAACCAAAATAACACAAAACAAAGGCACTTTTTTGATAGATGAAAGCATTAGAGAGTAATATGGATTATATTTTTCTATAATGGCATTTTTCTTTGCCTATTTAATACCACAAATTTACCCTTAATTTCTTTATTTGAGGTCTTATCCAAAAATTTATATTCCTATAACCTCTGATTCCAATATGTGGAAAGAACTACCCAAAAAAAGGTAATTTATTATAGCCTAAAAATATCCTTATTAGCACATACTGTTTTTTCTTATCATTTAGAAATTCCTATGGATAGATATATAATAAAATAGGAATATTAATGGTAGGATCTGGGAAGCAGTATGTGGGTGTCCACTATAACATTCTTACAACTTTTTTGTGTCTGAAAGGTTTCATGACCCAATTCTTGCAATAAAAGGGATCAGTAGCTATTGTATAGCTATAAACACTGATCCTAGGGCATCCTTCTCCTCCCTTGTTCCCTGGACTAAAGTCTACACTTCCTTTAAGACTTGATTCAGAGATTGGGACTCTTCTGATACCCCTACTCCAGCCCATGGTCTGGTCATGGCTTTTTTCTTTTGTACTACAGTATATACATCCCCCACTTGTAGCTCTTATTAGTTTGTTAGTTTACAGCCTAGATCTCTATGTCACTGTGAGCTTGCAGAGGGCGTGGACTGTGTGGTTTCATCCCGATGTCCCCAGGGTCCAGGCCAGGTCTTGACTCAACACTTTTCCCTACTTTTATTTTTCTTTTTTCTTCTGATACCATATTGTTTACTCTGAACCAATTATCGACAGGTTATGCCGTTAAAACAATTTGTCTATAGCTAAGTGGGTTTTTTTTTTTAAAGATTTTATTTATTTATTTGACAGAGAGAGAGATTACAAGTAGGCAGAGAAGCAGACAGAGAGAGAGGAGGAAGCAGGCTCCCTGCGGAGCAGAGAGCCCGATGCGGGGCTCGATCCCAGGACCCTGAGATCATGACCTGAGCCGAAGGCAGCGAGCGGCTTAATCCACTGAGCCACCCAGGCGCCCCGCTAAGTGGGTTTTTATTTTCCTTTGCTTTAACAAAATTAATTTAGATTTGGAACAATCCGAATTTTTAAAAAAGATTTTATTTATTTATTTATTTGACAGAGAGAGACATGGCGAGAGAGGGAACACAAGCAGCAGGAGTGGGAAAGTGAGAAGTAGACTTTCTGCAGAGCAGGGAGCCTTATCAGGGACTCAATCCCAGGACCCTGAGATCATGACCTGAGCCGAAGGCAGACTCGAAGGCAGATTCATAATGACTGAGCCACCCAAGCACCCCTGGAACTCTCTGAATTTTGTTACTTTCTTTCTATCTAGAGATTATTTCAAAGTTTAGCTGTCAGTGGCAAAGCTTTGTCTACATTTTATCTTTTCATTCTGAAGACCAGAGTGTCATGAAAGATAACTTTTTGTTTGTTTGTTGTTGTTTTGTTGTTTTGTTGTTTGTTGTACCTTTTTTGAAAGGTAACATTTTAATTTTTTTTTCTTTGAGCAGTAACTAGGCACAAAGGACATCTGAATGATCCCCTCAAATATTAACATTTGTGCTTATAATTTAGTATGAAAAAGTAGAGTTGCCTTGTCTAGAAAACAAAGTGGGATCTCAGGTTTGTCCTATAAAGTTTTATAATATATAAAAAGTGATAGCAAAAAAACCCTTGAGATTTATTTATTTATTTATTTATTTTGCTATTTTCCTAAAGGTTTGTTTAATGCAAGAAGTATCTCATATGTTTGGTTGAACAATATGAAACTAATGCTTGTCTACTATTTTTGAATTACAAAAATGGCAATTTCATACTGTTCAACCTTAAAGTTCCCTCATTTAGTCACATATAATCTTGGTCTCTTTGAGAAATACTTTCCATTGTTTTGTTTGTTTTATCTGTCTTTTCTTGGATACTTTCTATTTGGTAAAGTGTTCATGGCTATCAAATGTATTTTTTGTTCTTTGTGGTAAAATGAACAAGTTATTTCTGTTTCTCCTTTCCATTTATAAAATGATTTTTTTTAATGTAAGCCATATGCGGTTGTATAGACTAAATTCTAAGAGATTACTTTTGTTTTAAAACCTTCCTTCCTTAAACAGTTCTCTTATTTTTGCTTCCTTCTCTATGCTTGAATGAGGGACATCTGTTTCTGTTTTCAGTCTTCTTTTGTTACATGACAAAGTAGAGTATCAAAGTTCTCCTTCAACGAGAAAAGAATGCTTTAATTTTGTTTTTTATTCCCTTTTATTTATTTTCACTGGTTTAAGAATTGCAAATATTATATGAAAAAGATGAACTGCTCCCTGAAGAAAATCTAAACAATAAGAAGTACAAAGTGAAAGCATCTCTCTCATCTGCCCTGTTCTTACTTCCTCAGGGTAACCACTGATCATAGTTGGTGTGTATCCTTCAAGACCTTTTCCTATGCACATACGTATATGTGCATATATGAATATATATGTGTGTGTGGCTTATCACAGAACAGGGTCATAGAAAACAGATTATTATGCAACTTGATTTTTAACCCACTAATAAATCATGAATACATTTCCAGGTTACTACACACAGATCCATTTTTACTGACTACCATTGTATGAAGGTGGCATAATTTATTCAGTCACCCACCCCATTGATGGAGATTTAGATAATTTCCAATATTTTGCTATAATATCAAATGCTGCAATGAATATTGACATACATGACTCGGTTTCTTTCTGTGGCATAGATTGTAAAAGATGGATTTAACTGAGTCAACTGTCTATATATTTAAACCTTTCAAAGGTGTTGCCAAGTTGCTCTCCAAAAAGGACATTTTACCAATTTATACTGCTTCCAGCTCTCTATAAGAGAACTCTTTTTCCCTGCTCTTGCTTTTATTAGAAATTACCAGTCTTTAAAATTTTTACTAACCTGATAGGCATAACCTGATATCTCTTTGTAATTTTTCTGTATTGTTTTCCTAATCATTAGTGAGAGTAAGCATTTTTAAAGAATCACTATGGACTCTGAAAAACAACCGAGGGTTTTGAAGGGGGCGGGGAGGGTGGGAGGTTGGGGAAGCAGGTGGTGGGTAATAGAGAGGGCACGTATTTCATGGAGCAGTGGGTGTGGTGCAAAAACAATGAATACTGTTACGCTGAAAATAAACAAATAAAAAAAAGAATCATTTGTAGTCCTTCCTTTATAAATTGCCTGTTCATATCCTATATGAGTTATCTATCGCTGTTTAACAAATTAGTACAAATTTAATGGCTTAAAACCCACACATTTATCATCTCCCAGTTGCTGTGGATCTAGGCATGTCTCAGCTGAGTCCTCTCCTTTAAGGTTTTTCACAAGGCCATGGTTTCATTTGAAGGTTTATCTGAGGAAGGATCCACATCTAAGCTCATGTCGTTGTTGGTGGAATTCAGTTTCTTGAAGGCTACTGGACTGAGAGCCTCAGTTCCTGTTGGCTATTGGCCAGAAGCCATTCCCAATTCCTTGTCATGTAGGTCTCTCCAACATGGCAGCTTGACTCATCAAACATGCCATCTAAGAGGCAACAGAGAGAATCAGCTAAAAAATGGAAGTCACGGGGCACCTGAGTGGCTCAGATGGTTGGGCAGCTGCCTTCGGCTCAGGTCATGATCCCGGGGTCCTGGGGTCAAGCCCCACATCGGGCTCTCTGCACAGCAGTGAGTCTGCTTCTCCCTCTCCCTCCATAATCTCTCTCACTTTCACTCTCTTTCAAATAAATAAATAAAATCTTTAAAAAAAAAATGGAAGTCATAGTCTTATGTAACCTAATCACAAAAGTGTCATCACCACTGCTGTATTTTACTGGTTAAGAGTAAGCCATAGGTCTGCCCACACTCAAGAGTTCATACAAGAGATATAAATATCAGGCAACAGAGGTTACTGGAGACCATTTTAGAGTCTTCCTGCCACCTGTTCTTTCTCATTTTCAACTGGGTTATTTGTCTTTTTTAAATTGATTTTCTTTCTTTCTTTTATGATTTTATTTATTTGAGAGAGAGAGAACATTAGTGGGTTGGAAGGGCAGAGAAAGAGGGAGAAGAAGATCCTCCCCAATGCCCCCAATGCCGCTGAGCATGAAGCCTGGAGCAGGGCTCCATCCCAGGACCCTGGGATCATGATCTTGGCAGAAGGCATACGCTTAACCAACTGAGCCACCCAGGTGCCCTATTTATTGATTTTCCAGAGCTCTTTATATATTATAGATATAATTGTGTGGTGGTAGTGTGTATGTCTGTACATGAGTGTGGGAAGATGATAGATACATAGATAAGAGAGATAGGAAGGAGAGAGAGAAAGGGAGAGAGAGATAATTTTCTCTAAATGTTTAAGTATTTAATTTCTATGTAGTTGGTCTGTAAATTTTTTCTTTTATAACAGCTTTTATTTCTTCTATAAAATCATGTTGTCTCAATAGTTTTTAAAAATTATCTTTTCTACTTTTTTCTATTATTATATAATCTCTACACCCAATGTGGAGCTCAAACTCATGACCCTGAGATCAAGAGTTGAATGCCCCATGAACTGAGCCATTTGGGAGTCTTCATATCTTTTCTACTTTTTACTTTTGTAAAGATAAATTTTGGTTGTTAAGTCAAATGGAACTGAGTTTTTCATGATATGCAAAGCAAACATCTACTTTTGCCAAAAGAATGATCAATTTACCTGGCACCATTTACCAAACTCTATTTATTTGATTTATAAGAATTAACTGCTTTTTAAAGGCTTATGACTAATTTACTCATATTATAGGAAGAATATACTCATAATTTCTGAAATAAGGTTTGTGTTTTGCTCTCTGAGATATCCTTTAAGGTTAGTACTAGGTGCCTTCATCCAATTGACTAGAGATATATTGGAAAGATAATGGGTCTGGGTTATCCTGTCTGATAGTTACAACTGTGAACCTAGGGTGAGTTACTTCCCATTTTTTGCCTAACTGAGTTTAGTACTGTGCTTGGTCCATACTTAGTGCTCAATAAACTGTAAATTGTACTTACTAGGGCTACATGCTCCTCTGCTTCCACTCGATTTCTCCCTTTCCTGTGCACTCATGGAGTTGAGGAATGTCCAATACATATGTGACAATAATTGCCCATTGTTTTCCATGATGACAAAATACTAAGTTTAAATATAAAACTTCAACCAAGACAGGAAGCTAGAATAAGGTAAACACCAATAGTCTTGACTCTAAATGAAGTTCTTTTTTTTTTTTTAAATATTTTATTTGATAGAGAGAAATCACAACTAGGCAGAAAGGCAGGCAGAGAGAGAGAGGAACGGAAGCAGGCTCCCCGCTGAGCAGAGAGCCCAATGCGGGGCTCGATCCCAGGACCCTGAGATCATGACCTGAGCTGAAGGCAGAGGCTTTAACCCACTGAGCCACCCAGGTGCCCCTAAATGAAGTTCTTTTGAATGATTACTCAAACCCAAACCTGTGTAGGGATAGTTAACTTAATTACCAGACAATGGGTTCTACCACTTTACACAATTCTGGGAAACATACCACGCACATTCTCTTCTATGCAGAGGAGTATATTTGGAGTTGTACATCACAAGGGCCCTTTGAGTACAGGTCTGAGCTAGAGTGCCATTTGTGAGAATTGCAAAATTGCAATAATATGTCTTCATAATTTTGTTCTGATTACATTGTGCTTACATTATTGAACAATGCCACATTCCTGGAGAAGCAGTTATACCTGACTGGTTAATAGTTGGGGCTCCAGGAGCCAGCATGCTAAGTTTGGAACGCTCCTCTATCACTTATTATTTATGTGATCTTGGGCAACTCACTTGCCTCCCTGTACCCCAGTATCCTTTTCTGTAAAATCGAGAAAATCTATTTATCTATCATCTATTTTTCTGTCAGTTGAGGAAACTATCAAACAACAAAGGAGAATACAAATACAACATAATTCCTTGCTTCAAAGGCTTACAATCTTTTGAGAAGACACTCATGCAAAGACAATTACAAGATGGTATGATAATTGTTAAAATAGAAGTCTCTATAAAGTTCAATTAGAGCATGGAAAAGAGTGCCTAAGTCTAAATACCATCCACATGCCAGTGACTTCAAGTCTCACATTTCTAACCTTGACCTCCTCTTGCTCCAGGCATAGCCAAAAAAACTATTTGATATTTCCTCTTTGATGCTTCACAGGCATAACTTTAATACAGTATAAACAGAACTATTGATTTTTTTTAATCCCAAATCTATCCCCCCCCCCCTCCGTCTTCCTTGTTTTAGTAAATGGCACCACCAACCATCCAAGCCAAAAACTTGGAGCAAGCTCTGGGAAAGGAGTCAAGGAATCAAGAAATTAAGAAGAAGGACTGGATCTTGGGAATATTTAGTAGATTTTTATCTCCAGGCTAATCTATCATTAGCCTTGATCTCACTTGATCTCTTGATCTCACTTTCAGGATATCTTTCCAGACGTTCTGCTTTCCTCCCTCTCCATGGCTACCATTCTCAGCCAGTCCTCCTCCTTCTCCCACTGGGTTGCTGACATGGCTTTTCCGGCTCCTATGCTTATGCTTCTACAGTCTACTGTCAGCAGCTTCATCCTGGCCCAAGATGAATTCCCCTCAGCGCTGCTCTCCCACTACACTGGCATCTTTTTATTTCCTGGAACAGGCTAAGTTCCAGGATCCTTTCAGCTGAGGTTCCTCTGACTGAACTGCCCTTGTACAGCTCATCAATATGGCCAGGTCATTCTCATCCTACAGATCTGCCCTCAAAGCATTTTCAAGCCACCCTACCTAAAGGTGCCCTTTCTGCATCAAAATGCTCTTTATCATGTCAATCTATTCATTTCTTTCAGAGCATTTATCACAATGTGAACTTCATTATGTGTTTGCTTGCTTATTTGTGTTCTTCTCCCTCTCCTCTCAACTGGAGTGGAAGCTCCATGAAAACTTGGGCTTTTTTTTTTAAGACTTAACTTTTTTTTTTTTTAAGACTTTACTTTTTTTAAGTAATCTCTGCACCCAGTGTGGGGCTTGAACATACAACCCTGAGATCAAGAGTCACATTCTCTACTGACTGAGCCAGTCAGGAGCCCCTGGGCTTTTAATGTCTTGTTCATAGCACCTAGAACAGTGCCTGGCACATAGTAGGTGCTAAATATTTATTGAGTGAATAAAAGAGAAATTCCACAGGGGTGTCAATGAGACTTTCACAGAGAAGGTAGCTTCTGGTCAGGACATGAAGGCCAAGACATGTGTGATGGATAGCTTGGGAACAGAGAATGCTAACATTTTTACACTATGCTAAGGAGCTTAGATTTTATCCTTGGCATGACTGGAGCTTTTAGTTAGCTTTGAACAGTGAACTCTTCTGTGTATTAGTTCTCTATTGACACCACAGCAAATTACCACAATTTAAAATGACACCTGAAAGTTAGAAGTCCAACATTGGTCTCACTGGGCTAAAAAAAAGGTGCCAGCAGGGCTATGTTTCTTCTTGAAGGTTCCAGGGAAGAATCTATTCTCAAGTTCATTCATGTTATTGGCCAGAATTTAGCCCTTTATGGTGACAGGATTAAGCTCTCCATTTCCCTTGCTGCTGTTATGCGTGTTGGGGGGCACACTCTTAGCCCCTAGAGGCTTGGGTGCCTACTCTCAGAGCCAGTAACGGCATGTCAAATCTTTCTCTCGCTTGATATCTCTCTGACTTCCCCTTTGGCCGTATCTCTCTTCTTTCTCTTCCAACTCATCTCTCTCTGACTCCAGTTGGAGAAAGTTCTCTACCTTTGAGGGCTGATGTGGTAAGATTGAGCCCACATGGATACTCCAAGACAAACTCCCTATCATGAGATATAAAACCTTAATTGCTCTGCCATATACTGTGACATTCAGATGTTCTAGGGATTAAGGCACTTTTCAGAGTTGGGGGGGGCAGAGGGGCACTTTACCTCCACTTTTTTTTGCTATCTTACTCAGCATGCTGTGTGAGTTAATCTCACTAGAATAGAATTGGGGTAGGACTAGTAATCAAGCGGCTATTCCAGCTCAATAATGATGAAGAAATTTAAAAAAAATAATAATAATAGTAATAAAATAAGAAGAAGGAGAAGAAGAAGGGCTGAACCTAAGGAATATTTAACAGGTTTTCTCTCCAGGCTTTGGTAACTGATTAAATGTAGGGGCTGTGGCCAGACCGACTCAGAAAAGGCTCTCCAGTAATGTCATCTGCTGGGATGGGTCAAGGGGATGCTGATAAATTTCCTGAGGCACTGAAGATACTCTTACGTTTTTCTGATGGGTCATTTAGATTAGCAAATTACTCAAATGACTATGTTGATAATTTTCAACATAGTATCCTTTATGGGGATTGTTGGGATATTAAGAAGAAATTATTTTAAAACACAATAAACAGTATTTGTTTCTTTCCAAACTTTAACACTTCATGCGCTAACAGCCCTAAGTTTTTCTTTACAAAGTCTGTTAAAATTTTTTCTAGATATTTGTAAATGGTGTTGTATAATGCTTTATTTCCATCCTCTACTTAGGAGGACAAATAATTGCAATAGCACAGAAATAGCCAAAGGGCACCATAGGTGATAGAAGAGGAAAAGGCAGTGCTTCGGAGCCTTGATCTTTGTCCTGGTCTTCAAGGGTCATGACATGTTTGCATTACACAATAGCTGATTTGTCAGAACATACTTAAAGCTGGTCGCTGTATTTCAAGGAAAAGCAAGACAAATCCAGAAAAGGATTGGAAGCTTGATATGGAAGTGACACTCACTTAGAAACTCATCAACCCGTGTTTGTTTTAAGAATAGCAACATTTTACTGAACTTTTACTCCTAACAAAAATCTCCCTTAATCTTTACAATAAACCAGGGAAGCAGGGATTTTATTAATCCCATGTTACAGAAGGAAAACTAAGTCTAAGATAAGTTACATAAGTTGTTCTAAATCCCATAGATGGTAAATAGTAGAGAGACTTCAAACCCCAGGCTGTCCAGTCCTAAATGCCTTGCTCTTTGATGCAGCTGCAGGACATCCCTCTGAAACTCATGGAGAAAAGGGACCTTCCAAACTAGTGTTTTGTAGGACTTCAGCTTGGCGACTCTTCCTTGAGCTACCTGATAACATCATTTTCTTCTACCTCTGCAAAGTTCCACAAAAACATCTTTGGGGGCACTTATCCACAGTTGTAATTTGTTTGTGTAAGTAGTATATCTCCTCCCACTAAATGATAAGCTCCATAGATTAGGTACCTCGTGGGTTTGGGTTTGCCTGGTGAATTCCCAGTTCTTAGCTCAGGGCTTGGCACATAGTAGGCGCTCAAAAATTATTTGTTCAGTAAGTGTATGCAGGCATGAATGAATGAGTGCCAGTCATTTAACTTTTCTGGACCACCAGTCTCTCATCTGCAAAATGAAGAAATCAGGACAGATAAATCCTTTCATCCATTCAGAAACACAATTAAGGGCCTATAAAATGATCTGTAGTTCCCTTCAGAAAGAAAAAATACAGCTAAAAAAAGTATCTAGCAGAAGTGTTATGTATGTTTATATTTATTTATATCTATCGTCTATCTCCTTTCTACATATAACATTTCTTGTGACCTGTAATTGTTAGTTACCACTGGGCCATTAATGAAACCTTTTAATGTTGAATATATTATCAAATATGCAGGAATATTTGAATCCTAATATGTTCAACTCAAGTAGCATTATCATAGTTGATTGTTTAGACATGCATCTTTTTTAAAAAAAGATTTTATTATTTATTTATTTATCTGAGAGAGAGCGAGAGAGAGAGAGAGCGCACAAGCAGGGGGAGGGGCAAAGGGAGAGAATCTCAAGTAGACACCAGGCTGAGCATGGAGCCCCACATGGGGCTGGATCCCACGACCTCCTGAGACCTTAACCTGAGTGGAAACTAAGAGTTGAACACTTAAATGGCTGAGACACCCAGAAAGCCTGAAATATGCTTTTTTATATTTGAGGAATTTTACAGATTTAAGAATGCAGTTGCATTAGCCTTATATCTTTTTCCTTTTTTTTCTGAAGAGTCTTTTTATGTTTTCTTTATAATTGAAGCTGGTAACATGAAGCATTGAATATAAGAAATACAAAGTGTTTATATTTGTTACATCTCATTTATTTCTTTCTTATTCTACAGTTCTGTAATTGGAGCTACCAAGTGTTACATTTTATTTTCTGCAGGCTACTGCTTGCTCTTTTTTTTTTTTTTTTAAGTTTATTCTATCTTAGTGCAAATGTGTTTTGCTTCCTCAAATAGAAAAATTGTAAAGAAAAAGTTTTTCTCACTCCTTATAAAGGAAGATTTGTTGTTGTTGCCTGTTCACTTATTAAAGATATTTTATACATCAAGTATTTTTAATATATTAGAAGATAATAGTATTTTTTTAAAATCTTCCAATATATTTACTATATTTTATAATTTGCTTAAATTGGGATTTATATTTGAGCAACATTCCTTAATGTACATAACTTGTCTGGTTTAGATAAGAATATACATTTCAAGGGGTGCCTGGGTGGCTCAGTGGGTTAAAGCCTCTGCCTTCAGCTCAGGTCATGATCCCAGGGTCCTGGGATCGAGCCCCACATCAGGGTCTCTGCCCAGCGGGGAGTCTGCTTCCTCCTCTCTCTCTGCCTGCTTCTCTGCCTACTTGTGATCTCTGCCAAATAAATAAAATCTTTAAAAATAAAAAGAATATACATTTCAAGGTAAATTACTTTATCAATAAAATGCAGCAAGAAAAGTCTTAAACAATGATCTCTAAAAAACACCAGTGTTTTCACCTATTATTCTTCATGTGCTGAAAATGCTATCATGAAAAATTCTTCCAGAATTTTCTAATGATTATTCAATAACTAAAAACTATTAAGTATTTGAGTGCTTATTTTCTGTAAGATTACATACTTAGTATTGATGAAGATGGACAAATTAAGTGGCCCTTTCTTATATAAGTGTTTTAAACAAGTGGAAAAGAAGCAGAGCAGAACATGATTTTGACAGACTGATCTTTGTTGCCCACTCACCATAGTTTCATGACATCTCTTTTTTCTGTAGTAAATTGCCAGTGTCAGCGATGCTCTGAATAGCTTAGAGCACTTCCCTGAGAGCAGCCCCCCGCCACCTGTGATAGTTGCCTTCACTGTAAAGAGTTGCTAAAGGAGAAATCTATCCTCATTTAAGAATATATGGTACCAACAAAAGAAAGCTATTTGAGGAAAGGGGGAGAAGTGTTGTTGATTTTTTCTAATAATAAAAATAATGCACATAGATACCTAAATAGATGGAGAGCTATACTATGTTCAAGAATTAAAACATGAAATGTTATTAAGATGGAAGTTCTTCTTAGACTGATCTATAGATTCAAGGCAAGATTTAACAAAAACTCAGCAGGTGTTTTTGTTTTGTTTTGCATGTGTGTTTTTGCAGAAATTGGAACTGATTCTAAAACTTACGTTGAGGGGTACTTGGGGCTCAGTTGGTTGAGCATCTGCCTTTAGCTCAGGTCATGATCCCAGGGTCCTGGGATGAAACTCCATATCAGGCTCCCTGCTCAATGGGGAGTCTGCTTCCCCTCTTCATCCCTCCCCATGCTAATTCTCTCTCTCTCTCTACTTCTCTCTCTCAAAATAAATAAATCAAGTCTTTAAAAAAAATAAAATTTATGTTGAAAATGCAAAGAACCTAGAATGGCCACAAAGTTTGAAAAACAAGAAACATGTTGGAGGATTTTTACACCTCATTTCAGAACATACCTTAAACCTATATTATCCAAAACAATATGGTTTGGGGGAAAGGATAGACATATAGAACACGGAAATAAAATAGAAAATCCAGACATAAATATAAGGGTAATTGATTTTTTTCTTTTTTTGACAAGGTGTCAAGATAAGTGAAAGGGAAAGAATTTTTTTTTTTCAAATACTGGTGCTAGGATAATTGGAAATGGTTATTCTTTTTAAAATTTTTAAAAGATTTTATTTATTTACTTATTTGGGAGACAGAGAGAGGGAATACAAGCAGGGGGAGTGGTTGTAAGAGAAGCAGGCTTCCTGTCCAGCAGGGAGCCCAATGCAGGGCTTAAAGAACTGAGCCAAAGGCAACTGCTTAACAACTGGGCCACCCAGGCACCCCTGGACATTTTTATATAAACAAAACCTTTGCTCTTACCTCACTTGTACACAAAACTTAATTCAATTCAATGGAATTAATTCCATGGAATTATTAATTCCATGGAATTAATTCAGTGGAATGGTTTGTAATATATAATACACCTAAATGTAAGAGCTAAAACTCTGGAACGTTTTAGAAAACATGAGCAAGGGGCGGGTGCCTGGGTGGCTCAGTCAGACAAGCGTCTGCCTTTGCCTCAGGTCATGATCCCAGGCTCTTGGGATTGAGCCCCATGTTGGGCTCCCTGCTCAGTGGAGAGCCTGCTTCTCCCTCTCCCTCTGTCTGCTGCTCTGCCTACTTGTGCTCTCTCTCTGTCAAATAAAGAAATAAAATCTTAAAAAAGAAAAGAAAACATGAGAAAAATCTTTGTAATCTTGAATAAGCAAAGATTTCTTAGATATGACACAAAAAGCACAAATAATAAAAATTTTAAATTGATAGATTTAACTTTATCAAAATTAAATATGCTTGTTCTTTTAAAAATACCATTTTAAAAATTAGAAGATACTGAGAGGAAATGTTTGCAAGACATGTATTTCATAAAGGAGTTGTACCCAGAATATATTTTAAAAACTCTTACAACTCAACAATAAAGACCAACAACCCGGGGCGCCTGGGTGGCTTAGTGGTTTAAGCCGCTGCCTTCGGCTCAGGTCATGATCTCAGGGTCCTGGGATCGAGTCCCGCATTGGGCTCTCTGCTCCATGGGGAGCCTGCTTCCCTCTCATTCTCTCTCTGCCTGCCTCTCTGCCTACTTGTGATCTCTCTCTGTCAAATAAATAAATAAAATCTTAAAAAAAAAAAGACCAACAACCCAATAACAGACACAGGCAAAAGGTTTGTTTAGTCACTTCATTCAAAAAGATATACAGATGGGGCACCTGAGTGGCTCAGTGGATTAAAGCCTCTGCCTTCAGTTCAGGTCATGATCCCAGGGTCCTGGGATTGAGCCCCACATCTGGCTCTCTGCTTGGCAGGGAGCCTGCTTCCTCCTCCCTCTGCCTGCCTCTCTGCCTGCTTGTGATCTCTGTCTGTCAAAGAAATAAATAAAATCTTAAAAAAAAGATTAAAAAAAAGATATACATATGACAATACACACTAGCATCACTAGTCATTAAGTAAGTGCAAATGAAAATCACAGATTTCATTACACGTTCAAAGAGTGGCTAAAATCTCAGACTGACAATAGTAAGTGATAGCAAGGATTTGAAGAAACTGAACCCCTCGCACACTCTTAGAGGCACTTAGGAACAATCTAGCTGTTTCTTTAAAAGTTACCACATAGGGGCGCCTGGATGGTATAGTCAGTTAAGCATCCAACTCTTGATTTGGGCTCAGGTGGTGATCTCGTGTGAGATCAAGCCCTGCATCAGGTTAGGCATGGAGTCTGCTAGGGATTCTCTCTCCCTCTCCCTCTGCCCCTCCTGCTTGTGCTCATGCTCTCTCGCTCTCTCTCTCTCAAATAAATAAATAAATCTTTAAAAAAGAAAAAGTTACCACATAAACCAGAAAGTGATATACAGATGAAAATATGCACTAGCATCACTAGTCATTAGGTAAGTGGAAATGAAAATCACAGATTTTATAACCACTTCTCTATATCTACCCCAAAGCAATTAAAGCATATGTCTCCACCAAACTCTTTTCATAATAGCATTATTCGTAATAGCCACAAATTGGGGATAACCCAAATGTCCATCAATCTGTACATGTATAACCAAACAATGGTATATCCACACTATGGATAAGTAAAAAACTCAGCAATAAAAGGAGCCAACAACTTATATATCTAACAACATAGGTGAAACTCATAAACACCATGCTAAATGAAAGAAGCCATGTATTATTAAAAGACTGTATGTTGTATGATACCATCTATATGAAAATTTGGAGAGGGAAAAACTTCACCATGTAGATCAATGGTTTCCTGGGGCTGAGAGTGAGAGTTGATGCCCATGGACACAATGTAAATTTCCAGAGTGAGAAAAGTGTTATAAAATTTGAATGCAGTGATGTTTGCAAAGTTATACAAATTTACTAAAACCCATTCAGTTGTATACTTAACATGGGTAAATTTTATGGTATGTAAATTATACCTCCATAAAGCTGTTAAAAACTAAAGGACAAACATAGTTAAAGGAGTATCTGTGAGAAAATATTTATAAGATATAATCAATAAAGGATTAATATCTACAAAATATGAAAAATCCTTTAAAACAATAACATAGAATAATGAGGATATTTAGAACCTAGATCTACATGGGAGAAATCACTCTCATACTACCATGGACATGTTACTACATTACCTTCCGGTCTTATGTTAGTGTGTATTTTGACATAGTTGAAATTATGGTTTTGTGAGCCAGATCTATTTGGGGGAGCCTGAAGATTTTTTCAAATTATTTGATGAGGGGTTCCATACAATCAAATAATTATCACACCAAAGGAGAATAGTGCTGGCTAATAATAATGGTTAAGAATGTGCATTTAGTCAGTATGGAATGCAGTGAGTAACAAACATGTATTTCTTCTCACCAACCCCTCTCTCTTTGTGACTCTAATTAGTGCTTACCCTAAGAAGTGCCATCAGGCTTCTCTTTCTCAGGTCTTTTTATCAATAAATATAGAGGCAAGAAGTTAAAGGATATTGAGTCCCTACTTTGTTCTAGGAATTGCATTGTTGGATGTGGCTGAGGGTTCAGAGCTTTTCAAAGTCTATCTGGAGGAGAAGCCAGGCCTTACATAAATCAAGTTAAGTAATTAAATTATTAAAAGCTCTGAGACTAAATCTGAGCCCTATGTTCAAGGCCCAAAGTATAAGCCCTCCTTTGGTCTTCTATCATTATGCATTATCATCTTCATAAAGCTCTGTGTTTTCTTGCCCCTTGTTCAGCCCTTCCCCCATTGCTCTTCTAAATTCTTCCTCTCTGGCCTCTGAAACTGCTCCAATATAAAAAACCTGGCCTACATTCCTAGACTCATCTACCTCAAGCTGGGTATTTACTATTGTAGTTCATTGAAGCTCAGGCCTGACTTCCTTCCCTTCTCTTTATAATCTCTCCCCAGGTGAGCTCATCCATGCCCATGCCCATGATCTCTGGATTGACAGCTCCTAGATTTCTATCTTCAGTCCGGGCTACATCCTTAAGTCCCAGACCTGTATATATAATTGCCTGCTTGACATTTCCACATCAGTTTTAAATTTATCTCAAATTCAATATGTCCCAAAATTTGAATTTGTGAGATATGACTCTATCCCACCTGAGAAAAAGAAAAGAAGGAAGAAAGGTAGGAAGGAAGGAAGGAAGGAAGGAAGGAAGGAAGGAAGGAAAAAATTGGCACCATAAATTATGCAGTTGTATAAAGTAGAAATTGAGGAGTCATCATTGCTCATTATCTCCTCCCTCCCCCAAACCCCATCTGAAATCTGAGTAAATTAAGTAGCTAAGAATCATGATAACAGAGATCAGCTTTTCTACTGATGATGCCCAAGTTGAAGAATGTTATTTAAGTACATGGCAAAAATGAGATTCCTAACTCTGAATCCCAGCTCTAGGAAGATTTACCGACCTTGTCCCAGGTAGCACCAGGCCACAGCAGCCCTCTCTTCAGAAGAATAATCTCTTTATTTAAAAAAAAAAAAAGACCCTATGCAGACCAAGAGTACATGCTCCCTATAGACAAAGCCAGTCCTTTTTTTTTTTTTAAAGATTTTATGTATTTATTTGACAGATCACAAGTAGGCAGAGAGACAGGCAGAGAGAGAGAAGGGAGGAAGCAGGCTCCCTGCTGAGCAGAGAGCCCATTGTGGGGCTCGATCCCAGGACCCTGGGATCATGACCTGAGCTGAAGGCAGAGGTGACAAAGCCAGTCCTAAAGAGAAGGCAGGAAAGGCTGAACCTTGCAAACTCACTCTCCCAAACCTAGTCATGTGGGAGGAGTATGAGATGAGGAAAGAAGCCAGGAAATTAAAAAAAAAAAAAGCCAGGAAATTTTAAGGAAAAATCTCTCTTCATGAAAATCAGAAGAGTATGGAAGCCTCCCCCTCCTAATACAATGCAATACCAAAACTTATTGATTTCATGTCCAAAATATCTGACATTACTTTCTCTCCATTTCTATTTCCACCTCCCTGACCCAAACTAACGTCATCTCTTACCTACACCTCTGCAATAGCCTTCTCACCATCTTAACTCTTGGAAACATCCATTTTCACCTATTTCCCATCTGTCCTCCACACATTATCCACAGTGATATTTTCACAATGCAAATTGGATTATAATTTTTCCCCATCCATCTACTTTCCCCCTAACCTTTAGTTCTTAGCATTAAAAACCCAAATCTAGGGCACCTGGGTGGCTCAGTCAGTTAAGCATCTGCTTTTGGCTCAGGTAATGATCTTTGGGTCCTGGGACCGAGCCCCATGTTGGGCTCCCCGCTCAGTGGAGAGTCTGCTTCTCTCTCTCTCTCATAAATAAAATCTTTTTTTAAAAAGTTAAAAACTCAAATCCTTTGCACCGCTCAAATGAATCTAAATCTCTCCTGCTTCAGGGTGTATGGTATGCCATCTTCCAGAAGGCAACTCACTTCCTTCTTCCAGCTCACCATTAACTCCTCCTCCACCTTCACAACTGGATCAATCATCACTTCTTCGGGGGTGCTTTCCTGTCCCATCAAGTCCTTTCAAAGCATTGTGTACTTCTGTTTCATAACCCTTTTCATAGTTACAGTTTTATATTTACATGTCTGATTGTCTGGTCATTTCTGTCTCTCCCATAAGGCTCTGAGCTCTGTGAGGAAGGTACTATGTTTCTTTTTCCTCACTAATGTATATCCTGGGTTCCAGACCCAGTATCTGGCCCATAGTAGGTTCTTGCTAAGTGTCCATAATATTGAAACACCAGAGTCAGAAGGGAGTTAGACCTAGAATGAGGGGTTGTGAGGTTTCAAGGAGGAAGTGACCTTTAGGTGAGACATGGAAGATGACTAAGACCGGTAAGGCGAAGAGGAGGACAGCAAAGCATTCCAGGCAGAGAGAACAAGTGGGAAAACCTATGAGGAAAGCAATAGCTTGGATAGTGTGTCCCGGGAAATGAAATGGCAGAATGACTGGAGCTTGGTAAGGAGTTTGGAATTTATTTCTAAGGGCAATGAGAAGATTTTGAAGTATTTAAGGAAGTGTTTAATGACAGATATATTTGCTTTTTCTGGCTGCTACATAGAGACTGGATTGGATAAGGATGGAGGAGGCTAAATATGGAGAGATGATCTGAAGATCTAGGTTGACTATGGTGGTTGTAATGAACATAGTGAAATAGACTTGAGATACCCACATTGAAGACAGTAGAAGGAATAGACCTGATGACTGATTAAATGTGATGACTGGAGGAGAGGGTGGAGTCAGGGATGACTGCCAAATTTTTAAATTTGATAGGACTTGAGTAGATAGTGGTATACTTACTGAGATAGGGAACACTGGAAGGGTCTCCGGGAAAGAGGTAAGTTAGTTCTGAGTATTCTAATTTTGAGACATTCTTAAGACAACCAAGTGAAGATACTCACTAAATAACTGGAAATATGAGTCAGTTAGAAATGGGAGGAGTTTATAAGACAGATATGCATGGATATAAAAATTTGGGAGTTATTATTTGGATGTAATTGAAAACCCTTGGATATTATTGGTAATGGATGAGATGCCTAAGGGGAGTATACAGAGTAAGAAAAGCGTCTCAGGCAATCTTAAGGAGCTCCAAAATATAATGGTAAAGGAGAAAGATGCCAGAAAGGAGACTGACACAGACCCACAGAGAGAATGAAAAAAAAAAAAAAAAAAAAAAACACAAAAAACCCAGAAGAATGAAGTACCACAGAAGCCAAGGGAACACGGGTTTTTAGGAGCAAGTATCCTCTTATACTGACAGTCCAATTCCTACCATCTACCTCTGTTTCTAGGAAGAAATGATCTAAAACATTTTTCATTTACTGAGCCTTTTACATTCCATCTCCCTGAAATGTCCTCCCTCCTCTCTCTGCTTTGGGAAAGTGAAAAAAAGTTTCAATGTATTACTGTCTCTTAGGACACCTTTCACATTTTACTATAGTCTGTTGCTTCCATGACTATCTTTCCTGTTACATCATGACCAACACAATACCTGGTACATCGTGGCAGTTTGACCAATGTTAGTTAATGAATGAGTGAAACAATCAATATAAACAATATTAAGAATATCAATATTATATTGAATATTTCTTGTTTCCAGGCACCTATGCTAGTGCTTGATTTATAATTATATTTTAAGCTCTATAAAAACTCTGTGATGGGGCATGATTATTCCCATCTTATAGATGAAGAAACTGAGGCTAAGAGAAAAGTAAGTGCTCCAAAGTTAAATAGTAAGTTGCACAGCTGCAATTCACAAATGGATCTGTCTGATTCCAAAGTCCATGCTTTTAACCACCACCTCTCCCAAGAGAAGTAAACATTCACATTTTCCAGACATCTGTGGAAGAGACATTTTTGAACTGGCAGCTTTCCCAATTCATCTCAAATCATCGCTCATAAGCAACAGCCTGCTCTCACTCCAGGAATGCTTTATTTTGGATCTGAATGAGGCCCAGCTGAGTTGCCCACCATACCTGCAACACAATAGGTTTTTCCTTCATTCCCTCCCCAGAGCCGTGTGCCTGAGCAAACCTTGGCTTCCCCAGCCAGAGGGCTGTATTAGGATCAATACCCTAATTTCATTTTTTCCCCTTTCCTAACAGTTCTTATCTGGCTTTATTCACAGGATTACTTGTGAAATCTTTGCTTGAAGTGTCCAGAGTGATTTCTTACAGATCCACTCCTAATGTTGAGCTAGTCAATACACTAGAATGAAAGCTTCATGAGAACAGGGACCTTGTTGGTCTTGTTTATAGAATTATGCCCAGTATCAGGAACAAGGTGATTCTCAGCATTGTAGGTGACATGACAGGTGAGAGTTGACTGAATCAATCTGATGCTGATGCAGCCCCAAATAGACATGCTGTGATCTGGCACTTGAGAGGGAATAAAATCATAAATGCATGGGTGCCAAGTGCCTATCAAAAGCTCAGCTAAGTGAAACCATTTTCATGAAGGTTGCCTGAAAGCTCTGCAGGTCAATCCTTCTAGACACAAGCCGATGAAGAAGTGAGGAGGGACAGAGAAAGTTGTCTTTGGGAGAAGGGGAAATTCTTCACAAGTTGCCATAAGTAATTCACAAAGTAATCTGTTTTAAGACTGTTTCAGAGGTGGGCACCTGGGTGTCTCAGTCCTTTGACCATCTGCCTTGGGCTCAGGTTGTGATTCCTAGTTCCTGGGATTAAGCCCTGTGCTGGGCTCCCAACTCAGCAGGGAGCCTACTTCTCCCTTTCCTACCTGCTTGTGCTCTCACTCTCTCTCTGACAAATAAATAAAAATGAAATCTTTTTTAAAAAAAGAATGATTTAGAGTTATTTACGTAAGTATTCTCTGATTATTTATCTACACAAAAATACTGAGAATATACTTGTAACAATTGGTTTCTAAGAATTCCCTATCTCAATGATTAAGGTTCCCAAAAGCTACGGGGGAATTATGAATCCAGCCCCAGTCTTCTTCATTCAGTGTGGGTGTGTGGGGGTGGATGATTAAATCACAGACTCATGGATCATCTCTTATTTTTTGTTGCCATTTCAGCAATTTCTTCTGCCAACCATATTTGCAGGCAAAATATTACTAGTTGGCAAGATGTGACTTTTATACTTAATTATGAATGATGATCATCCTGGAATCTACTCAGGATTCCTTATCGTGGTTGACTGCATGGAGAATCTGTGTATTGACCTGATTTAGGGAAATATCTGGCACATGATTACTTTCCTATTAAAAAAAAAGTTCATTATTATCCATAGGGATAGAGAGAGATTAACTTGATCTCTTTAGGGCTATTGTAGGCAGAGTCCCCTTTTTCTATTTCATTCCTTTGGAAAATTTCATTGTCATGAGAAAGCTTCCCTGAGGGATAATTACAAGACCATTTTGTTTTCCTGTACAATTAAAAAAAAATGTTGCTTTTTTGGTCCTAGTGCTTCTTTGCAACATTTTTTTCTTATTAGTCAGGTTGGCTATCACTGTTCTTTTCCAAAGCCTACTGCCAAATTCATCAATTTCTATCCCCAACCCTTAGAGATTCATTTTCCCCTTTCACTAAAAGAAACATCCCTTATGCATCTGTGTGTAGCTTTAATTTTATTGGCTCACAGCAGTAGAGGAAATAACATGCATATATCTTTTTATACCTTTTTTTTAAAAGAGATTTTATTTATTGATTTGACAGAGAGAGATTACAAGTAGGAAGAGAGGCAGGCAGAGAGAGAAAGAGAGGAGGAAGCAGGATTCCCACCAAGCAGAGAGCCCGATGCGGGACTCGATCCCAGGACACGGGGATCATGACCTGAGCTGAAGGCAGAGGCTTAACCCACTGAGCCACCCAGGCACCCACCTTTTTTTTTCTTTTATTACTGTTTAGCTGTCTCTTCTTGGTGCCTCACAGACAGAGTACTGACAGCCAGCTAGGTGACCACTGTACACTGGTCACCTGTACACTGTGACCCCAAGTCATAGTCCCATATAAGATTTCTTGCTCTACTTGAAACAGATTTACAAGAGTAGAAGGAAACTCTTACTTCTCTATCTTCCCTAAAAGCAATGTAAAGTGATTCCTAACTCAATGTCCAATATGTATAAATACACAGTAAAGAAAGACACACTTGCTTGTAATTGGCTATTATGCATCTGATATTTCTCTTTTAAGAAGACAAAGAACAAATTTAATGTGTCATTCTCATTTTATGCATTAGAGCCACGTTATTTAATATGTAAAGATTTCATAATAATCTGTTGCCCAAAGTGAGTAAGAGAACAGGTTAGCATTCATCTTTAATGGAAGGACATTGTGAAGGTTTATTGAATTTCAAGCAAAGAAAATACCCAAAGCTCTTCCTGCCAGTATACTAGATATCATGTACATATTCTTTTACCCTTGGGTCTCTGGTTATAGATCCTAGGAATTCAATATTGGTCACATACTTCTCCCAGCTCATGATACTAACCCTAGAAAGAAGGAATACGATTGGGTCCAGTTTAAAAATGAGGACATGAAATGAGGCCACCCTGATTAACGATGGTCAAGTGATCTGTAACTGTTATGAGTCCCATGGTGACCTATACTTGGGTAGTGCCTGGTCGCCTGCAGTCTCATGGGGTCAGAGTAGAGCCTGGGAGACCAAGTTGCTCATTTGGGCTCAGAAGCCTGAGAACAGGGACCATACGTATTTAGACTATTGTATCTTCAGTGCTATTAGACATCTCATACCTGAGTCAAAAGGCTCAGTATATGTTGACTGGATGAACAAATGAATGAATGAAAACTGTCTTGATATGCTTGGCAAAACGGTAGAATAGCTGCCATAGAAATCTGAATGCTTAGAAGATTGAAGAAGTTTTTGAAAGATGTGTTCAGAGAAGTGAGAGAACTGTTCCTTCACATGTACAGCTGACTTGTGCTAGAGAAAATTACATAATGATACAGAAGTGGGGTCACTACGATTCTTATTCTCTAATATCAACGGAAACCACAGTGCTGTCCAAATGCTAAGGTCTGGGCTCTCCCACTCTCGGCAGCAGCCGAGACTTGTTCCGCTATCCTCAAGCCTTCTGCCTGCCTCCTTCAGGTCACTTAGTACAGAAAGGCTTGCTGCCAATTTTACAGAGAAATTGGACAACATCTAACCAAAGAAATAATCTCATCTGCCTGACACCTCATGTAGAAATGTGTCAAATGGGAGTGTTATCTCTCCCTGTCCAAGTATAATCTTAATCTTCTGTTCCATTCCTTCAAGGAACTCACTCCTTTCTTTATCTCTGTCTTAGAAAATTTTTAGAGTTTTATTGAAGGTCTTTACTGAAACTCTTTTATGGAAGCAATAAACTGTTCATATTTAAAATGTACAGTTTGGTTAGCCTTGACATCTGACTACACCTCTGAAGCCATCATTACAATCAAGATAATGAACATATCCATCATCTCCAAATATATCCCTGTATCTCTCTATAATCCCTTATCCATCCCCACTCTTGTCTCTTTTTCCTCCTCCACAAAAGGCAACAACAGATCCACTTTCGGTCACTATAAAATTTGTTCACATTTTCTACAGTTTTACATAAGAGGATCATACATTAAGTATTCTTTGGGGGGGGCTAGCTTTATGCATTCACCCACTGATGGACTTTTGAGGCTATTACAAATAAAGCTGGTATGAACATTCTTGTACAAATCTTTTGTGGGTGTATATTTCTTCTATCTTGGGTAAGTAACCAGAGGTGAAAGGGATGAATCATATTCACTAGGTGGTATGTATGTTTCATTTCTTTTTTCTTTTCTTCTTCTTTTTTTTTTAAGATTTATTTACTTATTTGTGAGAGAGCACAAGTTGGGGGAGGAAGAAAGAGTGAGAATCCTTATGGAGACTTCCCACTGAGTGCAGAGCCCTACAAGGGGCTTTATCTCACAACCCATGAGTTCAGAACCTGAGCTGAAACCAAGAGTCTGTCACTTAACTGACTGAACCACCCAGACACCCCATGTTTCATTTCTTAAAGATACTACCAAGATTTTTTCCAAGATTGTAGTACCATTTTACATTTCCACAAGCAGTGTAGTAGCGTTATAGTTTCTGTACATCCTGGACAACAGTTGGCACAATCAGTCTTGTTCATTTTAGCCTACTCACAGGTGTATAAGGATATCTCATTTGTGGTTTTAATTTACATGTCTCTAATGATTAATGAACATTTTTCCTGTGCTTATTTGGCACGAGTGTATCTTTTTTGGTAAAAAACAAAACAAACCAAAACAAAAAAAAAAAACAAACTGTTAACTCTTTTGTCCATTTTTTATCAGGTTGTTTATTTACTTACTGAGTTTTAAGAATTCTTTAGATACTATGAATAGAAGTCTTTTATCAATTATGCAACTCCCCCAAAATTTCTGCCCAACTGTGTGTTGCCTTCTCATTCTCTTAGCAGTCTTTTGAAGAGCAAAAATTCTTAATTTTGATGAAGTTCATTTTATCATTCTTTTCTTCTATGAATAGTGCTTTTGGTGTTGTATTTCAGAAATCTTTGCCTAATTGGAGGTCATGGAGATTTTTTCCTAGAAGTTTTTTGGTTTAGGTTTTATATGAGGTCTATGATTTGTTTTGAGTTAATTTTTATACAGGGATCAAAGTTCAATTTTTTTTCATATTGGATATTCTTTTTTTTTCTAGTATCATTTATTGAAAAAACTATTCTTTGTCCACTGAATTGCTTTTTCTCCTTAGCTGAAAATTAATTGACCATATATTTGTGGATCTATATCTGGATGCTCTATTCTTTCCATTGATCTATTTGTCTTCCATGCCAGTTATGTTATAGGCCCCTTGTCAGCCTATGAATTGGTTTTCTTTGGATCAGGTTCCCATCCATGGACCAGTCACTGCAGCCAAGTGTTAGAGGGAGCTGGCTTGCTACGTATGAAGGAGAGTTGCCGAGAACTATCCATGTGGGCTGAGGGCAGGGCAGTTTCCTTTAGCATGTGCTATGGTTATATGTAGGCACCAGATTCTATCCTGAAAATATCCCACTCTTTTCTCTGACTCAAGTTTTACACTCCCTTCAATAAATTTTTTACACTGTAGACCTTTCTAAAATGCAAATCTGATCATATAATTTCCTTTCAAACTTTCATCAATGTTTTCCTAATTGCCTTTAGGGTAAAGTCCAAGTTTCTTGACCTTTGAGACTCAACTTCCGCTTTCCCTTCCAGTTTCAATTCTTAGCATTCTCCATTCTCCACTTATATGCTATATTTTAGCCATTTGAATTACTTGCCATTCCCCAACATATCACACTCTTGCTCTTCTTGGACTTTTTTTTACATGTTTCTTCTGCATAGAATATTTTCCTTTCAACTCTTTCCCCCAAGCTAACTTTCAAAATTCTCGCAGATATCATGTTAGATATAATGGCAGTTCAGTTCAGCAAATATTTATTTATTTTTTAAAGACTTTATTTATTTATCTATTTATTTGAGAGACAGAGCATAAGCAGTGGGGAGAAGGGAAAAGGGAGTGGCAGAGGGAGAAGCAGACTCCCCGCCAAGCAGGGAGCCCTACATGGGACTCAATCCCAGACCCGGAGATCACAACCCCAGCTGAAGACAAACAACCAACTGACTGAGCCACCCAGGTGCCCCTCAGCAAATATTTATTAAGCAACTACCATGAGTTAAAAACATGTTCCATGATAATGGGAAACCAAGTATAACACATCTGGCTCTTAGTCCCGTCCTCTGCCCAGTTCCCAATTTCAAATGAGGTGGGTTAAATTTCTTAAACTCGGATGGAGAGAGGCAAGGTGAAATGGAGGAAGTAGGATTCTGCATTCCCAATATTCTCCCAACCCAGTCTTCCTGGATTAGGCAAGTGAAATGGTAACTGAGAGATTCCTGGAATCAGCGCTGTGATTCTGGAATTCCTAGCTAGTCATAGGACCTAGAATCATTCCTAGTATATTTAAGCTAGAGAAGTCAAGTACTAGCAGATTGGTCCAAACTCTAACTGAGAGTGAGACGGATTTTAATCATACAGCCAGACCTCTGGAACTCTAGCCCGCAAACCATGTAGTCTCACTCCAGTCGTTTCATTAGTCTCACAATAATATGACCTTCTAATTAATCAAATTGAATTTTGGGGCCCTATTTGTCTGTCATGGTGGGGTTTACTGTAGGGAGAACACAAGTGTAACAAAGGGAAAACAAAGATTGCTATGTGGGTGGGGTGAGGAGGATGGAGCAGGGCCACTCTGAGACTGGGATATTCAACTGAAACTTGAAGGGTGAGTAGGAGTTAGACCAGGTGAGAGAGTGGAAAGATGTTCTGGGCAGCAGAGCCTTCTCTGATCCCCCAGACTAGTGTAGGCCTCCTCCTTGGTGTTTCAAGCCTCTGCTGACTGCTTAGTCCTGTCTCCTCTATTTATTGCACATACCACAATGGTATTTTTTCTTTGTTTATCTCCCTCCATTAGACTGGAAGCTCCTTGGGAGCCAGGACTGAGTATTCAGGATCAAGAAGCCTATCAGTTCCCTTTGTGTGAAGTAGGAACAAGGACTCTCTGGGCAGAGGAATTAAAAAGGTGATGCTCTGTGTGGAAGAATTAAAACAGGCAATGCAGGCCCAAAGGTGCAAGGGTGGCTTCACAAGGGAAGACACTTTTGTGGGAAGAAAAATGGCATCCTTTTCTGAGAAAAGATTCAGCCCTGAGCTAAGGGCATGATTTGGTGAATGGAAAATGGGCTGGATTTTAGCCTCCATTCACTGTACAGCTGAGTGTCTCTGTGAAGCACACGAACTCCAGAGCTGTACAGAATGAGCCTGGGGATTTTTCACTACAGTTTCTGCAGTGACTGACTAGTAAAGGGACTGACATACTAAAGAAATATTTAAAAAACAGTAAATAGAAATGGAACCTTAGACTAAGGATCCCAGTGCTGTCTTAGTAATACGTGTATTCTAGATAGTCAGCTATGACTATGGAGGTGCCTGGTGGAAAATGGTGGTGCCATGTGAGAGGCAGTCATTTCCAGTGGAAGACTCGCTGTGACCACTGAAGATAGCTTGTCATATCAGGAAAGTAATGGGATAGTTGGTCAGACCTGTTCTTGTGTACCTGAGAATGCCTTAAGGAATTTTCCAGGGGTCATAAGAGTCCTGCAGTAAACAATGGTAACAAAACCCCTGAAGGTTATTTCTGGTTTACTTTAGTAGCAAAGAAAGCACTTACATATGAACTATTCTCCAATATTCTATATTTTTCAGGAATAAAGCTCATTTATAACCATCTGATCAAATATGAATTGAGAAGACAAACGCTTGACATAGTTTTTGAACTTAGGCAATAGTAATGATATATTAGAGCAACTAAGTTGATGAAAGTCAACTTAATAAAACAGAATTGGAGGAGTTTCTAAAAATGTCCATTATTCTAAGGCATTGTTAAATGAAAGATCATGCCATTATTTTATGAACCCCTAAGAAAGAAAGAAAAAAGCCAATTACAAACAAGATTTGTAAAACACATTTTGATTTCAGAGATGTTACAATATTTAAGAGAAAGCATTGTAGAACTGATGAAATTTCAATCACAAAATACCTCATCTTTTTCTTTTTTGAAGTTTTTATTTTTAAGTAATCTCTGCACTCAACGTGGGGCTTGAACTCACACAACCCCAAGATCAAGAGTTGTGTGTTCCACTGACTGAGCCAGCCAAGCACCCCTCCATCTCTTTTTTCTTTTGTTTTGATATATTGTCATATCTTTAAGGAAAATAAGAGTTATTTTCCTGGTGAGAACAGACCAAGAGTTTAAGTTCCCTTGACAGGTACATCTTCATGGCAGGTGCAGTTTGCTATCAAAGTTTCATGACACCATCTGTTAAGATCATTTTCATATCATTCCATGCTCATTGAGCAAGTAATTTGGCGTTCCTGGCACCCTTCTCTACAGGGGAGGAATGTGTTGATCAATCCGTCTGAGTATTCTGTTATGGTTGGCAGTCAAAACTTTTCCTGTAAATTAATATATTAACATGTGATTTATACAGTTGTCTCTTATATATTTCATGCTTCTGAGCTTGATCAATTCTGGCCTAACTGATTCTCAAACTGCAAAGCTAAGAGCCAAACCCTAGAAGAAAATGACTTATTGGCATTATCATTACCACATGAGGCACTAGTTGAAAATTGAGCTGACCTCTTTCTTTGTCAACTTTAAAATGCAAACAGCACTTTGAGCATGTGAGTTTTGATCTATTTGACCATAAGACATTTGAGAGTTAAGAGTGTTCTCCTTACCTTCGTATCTTCCAAGAGGCCCAGTACAATGTCTGAAATATTGTAGGCACCATGTGAATGTTAAAGAAGAGAATGACTCCATATTTTCAGTGTACCATTCAGGCCTAGGTAGAAAAGAATTAAATTCATCAGCTACCTGGAGACCAAAGCCATTCTATGTTAAGGGTGAAGTATGACAATCAGGAATGAATCTGACAGAGTTTGTAAGAAAAAATTTAATGTCCTGGAACAAAAAGAGAAATGGATAAGAAAAATAATGGTGACATTATTGTATCATATTTTTAGGACTCTATTTTTATTTCATACTAAATGTTTCCTAAATCTATTTTTTAAAGGTTATAACTACTGTTCTTTTCTTTCTTCAATGTATTTAGAAAATATTTAGAAAATTTAAGTAGATGACAGAGAAAATTTTAAGTTTCATTTTGAAGATATTTAATTTTATTACAATTAAACTAGAGATATCAAAGTCTAATTTCTAATTATTAGAATGTAGTAAAAGGAACATATTTGTACAGTTATAACTCCTAATTATTGATTACAGAGGAAATTAATACATATACTGGAAAATATTGGCTTCCTATTTTATGTTCATTTTCTATAGTAAAGCACATGGGATGGCTGAAATTGCAGATGCCCTTTTTCCTTGGATGGATCTCAACCAAATATCCCAGAACATCTGGAATCTTTCACTGTGGAAAAAAATAAACAATGAAGGCATTTCTCAAATTTAATGTGTGTGGAAATTTGATGACGGTCTAGTGAGGGCTTTCTTCTAACCAAGAGAAGGCTGGATGGTTAGTTGCCAAGAATCCTTGAGCTGTGGCATTTACCTAAAGCCTGAGACTAGTCTCTCAGCCTCGTGTGTCCAGTGGCTCAGTTGCTCTTTCCCCTTCTTTCCTTTTCATTCACTCCTCAACCCACTGCTGTGGGCTGAGTCACTCCACTGACCTTGCTCTTCCCAAGGTCACCAATGATCTTGTATACCCAGTGGACACCACTTATCTTTCATAACTTCTTTGCTACATTTACTCAGGATGCGCAGAGCCCCTGCTTTGTGTTCATCAGTCCCATTTCCTTTTCCTCCAGGGCACACTGCCTAACTACATTTCCTAGGCTCCGCCTGCTGTTAAGTGGGACCATGTGACTAAATTGCTGACTAGTGGAAAGTGAGAAATGATTTGTGCCACTTCTGGGCTTGGCGACTTCAACTTACTGCACTCGTTTCTCCATGTGTACTCTCCGTTTCTTTGCAGAAGAGTCTTCTCATAGAAGACTCTAAGATCTTAGGAGATGGCATAGTCAAATGGTGGAAGGACCTTTGGTGCTTTGGGGCCTCCTCTTTCCTTCCCATTGACTGCAGTAGAGGGTGACCTGAGTAAGAATGAAACTTGAATGTGTGAAGCCATTGAGGTTATTTGTTATGGTAGTCAGCTGTTACCAATACTTCCTTGGCTTCTATGGAGTTACTTTCATGCCTGAATCTCCTTTTTTACCTCTGTCCCTCCATTTCTTGTTTTTGTAGACTTCTCCATTTATTCCTTAAATATTTATTTAAGTTTCCATAGCTCACTATTTTCTTTCTCTACATGTGTTCTGTGAACAAACTTATATACTCTCATGGACTCTCATGGTCTATTTCTGATATGCTGTTAAGTAAGGAATGTGTTCCTAAATATTAAATATAATTCTTACTAAATATTAATATATATGTATTTAACCTATTTTGTATTGTGTTTTATAAGGTTTTGCTTTTAAAAACTTTTTTTTATTTTTTTAAGTGGGCTCCACATCGAGCAAAGAGCTCAAAGCAGGGCTTGAACTCAGGATCCCAAGATCAAGAGCCAGATACTTAATTGACTGAGCCATCTAGGCACCCCTTATGAGGTTTTGTGTTAACCATGATTTTGAAATCTTTATTATCTATTTCCTCATCTTCCCTATTCCGTGGTAAATTGAGAGTTGATGACAGTTTTTGCTAGTTCTTTCGTTGGGCTGTAAAAGCTCCTCTATGCATTCAACTACGATTTATTAAATATGTACAACAAACTGTCTTATTCTTCTTTTTGCTGTGGTACCTAGTACAGCACTTTGCATAGAGTAAACAATCAGTGAATATTGGTTGAATTGAACAAAACTGTTTATTGCATACCTGCTATATATAAGGCTCTGTGCTGGAGTTAATGTGAGACAAAAGATAAATATAAGACTTGATTTCTATTTGCTTCATCTTTTCCCATGCCAAACATGCTCTTACCGCCCACCCCAACTGACAAACATAATATTTGCAATTCCACAAAAGGGACTGCCTTATAGTCTTGGTATTCAGAGCTAGGTCTAGAACTAGTCAGGCCCTAAGATGAATCCAAAACTTGACTTTATTACTAGGATAGTGGATTAATCAGGTTTCATTTTTTCTTATTGCTTGGAATTCAAAAGTATTAGAATGTGAAGAGTTATCTGCTTTATCCAAAATCAAACTGCATTTTCTTTTTGATTAAGTCATTTGAGACCACAGTTTACTTTGTTTCTTTTACTGGGTAATTCCATTCACTGGAAAAACTTTCTTCTCTCCTTCTTTCTTCTTCTTCTTCTTTTTGATTATTTAACTATTTGACAGAAAAAGAGAGACAGTAAGAGAGGGAACACAAGCAGGGGGAGTGGGAGAGGGACAAGCAGGCTTCAGCTGGACGGGGAGCCTTATGTGGGGCTGGAACCCAGGACCTTGGGATCATGACCTGAGCCGAAGGCAGACGCTTAACAACTGAGCCACCCAGGTACCCCTCTCTTTATTTCCTTTAAAAGATTCTTAATCAGATGTATTTATCAGAGCATTATTTTATTACAGTGAGTAGATGTATTTTGTGAATTTTCTGCCAGGGTCAAACTGTTTTCCACATCTTGATGTTTATTCTCAATTGCCATTTCCTTTTAATGTCTTTAAATATTTTGGCATTGTACCACATAACTGGGCCTTGGATTTTTCCAGTTGCCTACTTTTTTTTTCCCTTTTGTATTATATTTTCCAAGCTTTCTACCCTTATCAAGTTTTTTGATATCTATTTTGTTTATAGTTTCATTAACTATTACTACTTTTAGGACCTCGTGGCACAACGGTAGCGCGTCTGACTCCATTAACTATTACTACTTTTACTTTGTAATTACTACTAGTACAAATAGCTTCATTAGTAAGAGAAGTTCTGGATCATGGTGGAGTTCTAAGTGGTTCTATTTGCTTATAATAGGATCTGTCTGCACATCTCAGTCAGTCAGTAGTGTCCATTTACAATAGAGTTTGGGGTTTTTTGTTCATATTTGGGTTTTTTGGTAGCTGCTTTTGTAGTGACCCAAAGTTGGGAGAATTTTCATAGTACAAAGTATTTTTTATCAACTGTAAGTACAGTAGTAAATGGAGAAGTTCCAATTTTAATGATTCTGCAAATGAGATGACCCAAAGGGATCCCCCCTCAATTTGCTTTAAAAGTATACACATTTATATTTTATTATTTACCCATTTATGTAAATAAGGAAGGAAAATTCACATTTTAAAGAGTTTAAAGAGCTGTTTGATTTTGAGAAAATTACCTGACCTCCCTTTGCCTTATTAGGTTGTAATGAAATTCATTGAGTTAGAACAATATTTGGTACCTAGTAAGAGCTCAAGTGTTAGCTATTAAAAAAAAGTGTTGTCTATTATTATTAACTAATGCAGCAAGTATAAATATCTGTTTTCGGGGATCTGTGTTTGCTGCTGTTGATAGTCACTATAGCACAGGAAAGAGAATGTTCCTCATTCTTGTCAAATAAGAGCAATTGTGCTGTGTTTCTCTGAGTATCAGTAACATCTTGAGGGTTTGGAGGAGCACAGTTTATGATAATTGCTAAACTAATGAAACTTTTTTTTCCTTTTAAATTGAAAACAGAGATTCAGAAAAGCTGAATTTAAGACAGGACTTTTAGATTCCTTGGGAACTTTTGGTTCATGTCAAACATATTAGCAACTTCTTGTTTGCTCAGTTCAAAAGCAAAGAAACAGCCTAAGTCAGGTTTCTCAAAGTATAGAGTGTGAAACTCTGCTCTCAATCTCTTGGGGTGGATGCTTGTTAAAAAGGAAGCTTTCCAGAACTCTCTTGGAACCTACTGATTCATTGAAGGGTTAACCGGTATCTCAATTGCTTCTTATATAACCTTAATTTGGAGATTCCTGGCCTACTGAGTAACGCTACTCGAAAATATCCAGGGAGGATATTTTCTCCCCTGCACTTGAAATCTGAAAGAATCAAATAGGGCCAAACCCTGGGCACCTTTTAGGGTAGGCTGCTTTGCTAATTGAGTTGCCACATTTGATGCTTTGCCTGGCCATCAAGCATCTCCCAACAATTGGTTCCCTTAGGATCCAAACCTTTCTCTGCCATTACAGTTGTGACTGGCGATCTTGAGTTCCTTAGCTGCTTTCATCAACAGTAGGAAAAGAAAAGGAATTCTGGCACGCTAGTGATTATGGAAATCAAATATGGGCCTGTTCCACCTTAAAGGGCCTAGGCTTGCCTAAGTGCTTGGGTCTTGCAGAGTTTGGGCACCACCATATTTGGAGCGTGCCTACTTTGGGGCGGGAACCTCCTTGAGAGTGATTAGGTCAGCGCTGGGGGAGGTGACCTTGTTTGGTTTCTGGCACCCGAGAACAGTGGTGCACTGTTTCTGCGGCCCCCGTTTACCTAATTGGCCCAGGCGCTCCATCAGAGCAAAGCCGCCCAAGAGCTCCTCGCCGGCCGCCCCCGCGGCCCGCAGCTCGGTAGAGGCGGGAAAGCAGCGCGCCTGCGCCGTGGGAACCGGGGCCGGAGGCGAAAAGCGGGGAGCGGAGGGGGGCCATTGGAGCCGAGTAGCGTACAGAGCGGCGTGTGACGCGGGGACGCCGCGCGCTCCCAACGTCGCCCCGGTTTGACGCACACGGCACCAAACTGTGAGTTTCAGGGGTTATTTGGTCGGATTCTCCGGGACTCGAGTGGGTTTCGGGCCTCTGGGCTGTGGCGGCGGCGGGATTGAGGGTGGCGGAAGAACTTGGGGGACCCGACCTTCGGCGCTCGGGCCCGGGCAGCTACGCCCTAGGCTGGGTCCCAACCATCCAAAAGGACGCGTTTTGCCGCACAGGCTAAGATGGCGGCGGCGGCCGAGGAGGCGGAGTTGGTGCTACACAAGGAGCCCGGGCCCCGGGTTCGGGGAGGCGGCGGCCGCGGCGGCCGCGGGGGGCGGCGGAGCCTGAGGTGAGCGGCGGCCGCCGCCACGGGGCGGGACTCGGCGGAGAGGGGATGGGGGTGGGGGAACCTTTCCACGGCGGCGTCGGAGAATCCGGTAGCGGACACAAAGGGGCTGAGCTGGGCACTAGACTTGGGGGTTTTGTTTAGTCACATGAAGCCGAGCAGCCAGTGAGCAGTAGGGGGAAGGGGCCGAGATCAGGCGGCTTGGGGAGCCTGGCGGTCGCCATTGCAAAGCACTGAGTAACGGGGCGGTCCGAGAGCAGTCACCAGCCCCTCTCCGGGGCTGCTCGGTTTTGGCCAGAAGCGCCAGTTCTGGCATTAACTGTACACACCCCTCCCCTAACGTGGGACCGGGACCGCATAGCCGTCCCCTCCCCCTGTTCTGCAAGATCTTATGCCGCTAGGTGCCTGGGAAGTAACAGCAAGAGGTAAATCGCCCAAAGTGTTTGGGTTGCCAGGGGCTTGGTGGGTGTCCAGCTAAAGCTTTTTGCTTCTCCAGGTCTGATTCCCTGGCCTTTGTGTCCCTGGGAGCTTAATCTCTGCCAGAGGAAAGCAGGTGTGCTCCACTTCTCCCGTGAACCTGAAGATGAGTTGTCCCAGACCCTTCTCAGTGATTGGAAACTTAGGTGGTGGAGCTAAAGGTTTCTTGTTACCAGACTTCCACAGACGACTCTCGTGTTGGGATCCATCCATGGTTTAGCAACATTAGTGGAAAACTTTTCTTGAACTGTCTGAGTAATCTGACATAAATTTAGTTTTTATAAAACTTTCATGTCTAGACTTCAGATTTTGTGTGGTCATTAAGAAGTACTCAACAAGGGGGTAAACAAAATGAGGGCCTAAATGATGGTCCTGTTTTGTATACAAGTCAATAATTACAACAGAAATACCAAAACACCATCATCTCTTCTGGCCATTTCCGACTAATGCCAGTCTTGTTGCATCTGGATGATAGATTAGATTTGCCTTAATAGTATATTGCTTCTCTGCTGTAGTTAGTTCCATTTCTTTGGTCCAAGAAGAAGGACAGCATTTCAAAAAATAGACAACTCAAGTTACTCAAAGGAAACCTGCTCTTTGCCTTCAGTGTCGTTTGTAAGTATCCAGGGAACTTGATGGCAGTAATCCTGCCTTGGTAGCTTTGGTGAGAAAAAATTAGTTTTTATGAGGAAGTTATAATTTAGACATTTTAATTGGTGAAACATGAAGGCTTGACCACTGTTGGTGGAGTGATAAGTATATTGCTATTAAAATCATGGCAGTGTAAATTTTAGAGATCTAACATAACCTTATGCTGCACTTATGGCTGCATCATACTTTGTATATTGTGTTAACTGGGATTTTAAATACAAAACTTGGAGACAACTAATGTTTTGTTTTGTCCAGGTCACATTAACAGAGTAAATAATGTGATTGGAGGGAGAAACACATTGAGATCGTCAACTTTAGATCTGTTCAAATTAAAATTTGACTTTTTTAATGTAACTTAAAACTTTCATTTTCCTTGCTTCTTTCAGATATATATTTTCCCCCTTTAAGCTTTTCTTCTAATAGAGAACAATCTTACTGTATTAATGAATAGAAGATACATTAACATTGGCAAAATGTTTTATTGAGTCACGCAGTGTTAGAGTGAAAGGAATCTCAGGGAACAGCTAGTTATACCCACTGTTTTATGATATATTGAGGGCCACATATGATTATATTAGTGCATAATGGAAAATTGTCTTTTCAACTTCTACCCCATTGCTCTTTTCGTTGGTCACATTGCTGGGATGAGAAGGTGACTCTCTGTAACTAATGGTTGAAAAATGAAACGAGAGTATGTTTGAAAGTATCTGTTATATACTATTATTTTAATGAGAACTTCTGTGACAATAAGTTAAAAGCTGTTATCTAACATGATATGGTGGTGTAGTTTTTAAAGTGACTTCTAGTGAAATAATTCCAGATACCAAATACAGACATTTCAGGTTAATTTTGGAGCAATGTTGTTTTTGAATTTCGAGTTTTTCAAAAAGCAGTCTTGACCCAAAAAATTTAGAGAAACAAACAGCTTGATGAACTTCTTGGAAAGTTTGAAATAACTGCCATTACTACCAGTTATTACATAAGAAATGAGATGCCAAAAACAATGATGTAGAGCCTTCATTTTGTAATAGATTTTTTTTGGGGGGGTAAATGGACGTGCCACTTAGATTAGCTCTTGTTAAAAACAACTTGCTAAGATTACTACGACCACCGAATAGATCTGTAAGATCTATTAGGAAATTCAACAAGTAGCAAAATCACTTATGGTGGGATCTCACAGTTCTTTAATTTCTTTATCAAATATAACAAAAACTTGTTAAATTGTATTGAGGTTTTAAAGCTCAGGTTTTAAAGTTTTATGGGTTATTTAACATGCATTTAAATTACTGATTTTTGAAGAAAGTTGGTAAGCTGTTGCTTTATTTTCAACACCTTGTGAGTGGATTTACTTGCATTTTAGTCTTATAATTAGGATTACTCTCAGATGATTTGTAATTACAGAGTGAGTCTGTTACCTGCAAACCTTAAACATTTTGCAGTTTTAGTTTGTTACTCAAGTTATAAGAGGGAGAGTTTTGGTGTGGTTGAATTGAGACTGTATTGGGTAGCAGGACAAGAAAAGAGAGTCAAGGACAGTCACTCGAAGTGGTGGGGATACCTGCAATTTAGAGAAATTGATAGAAAAAGATCAGGTTTGTCGGAGATATACAGTTAGTGTTAGGGTTACTTACTTAGATTCTTCACAGTGTATGATTCCAAAGGAAAAGCGTGGCTCTTATTCTTGTAGGAGTACTTTTCTTATGATTGCTTTGCAGGCAATCTTAAGGCAGAGGTTTGCTCTGAATTCAGAAATAGGTATGATGAATTAACAATTCCAAATTTTTAGAACATTCTTTTTAAAAAAGTGTTTTTAACTTTTTAATTAATAACTGTACAGTAAAACATGAGAATAAAGGATGGCTACTATGATATTTTGAATAGGTATTCAAATGAGTTCTAACTTTTTACATTAATATCATTAATCCCTATAGAGACTATTTTGTAGATGGAATTTGTAAATATTTACAAAGTTATGAGATGTAGCAATGACTAAAGCAGTTCTAGAAGTATTGTCTTTTAATTCTAGTTTATTAGAGGGATATCATTGCTTATAATATTATAAACCATTTACATCTTTGAATTTTCAGAAAATTGACAGTAATCAATCTGATTCTACCACTAGCTCACCCTGCTGGTTGGCTGAAGTATTTCTGTCTTCTCTTAAAAACAAGTAACAAAGATCATTGGAGACCTAGAAGGTAGAACAGCAAATTCAATTCATAGTCTTTCTTCGGGAATATGGGGTCTCCAAAAAGGTATTTTCTCATCTTTAGGGTCTTAGTTGCTCTACTGTTAAGTTTTTTTCTAAAATCTGCCAAATTTGAATTGTGGAGTTACTACCTCTTTGAATTTGCTAGGAACTCTTACGTGATTATGAGGAGTTACTATGTTTTTGTTTTTTTAAATTCAAGATAGGACATCCTTTGACAATTGAGAGATGTTAGCATGGAAAACAAAGTCCTGTGAGATAACTTTCCAGGAGGAAAAAACAGAGGATTTCAGGGAGAAGAAAAGAAGCATGCCAGGACAGAAGCAGCAGCGCACACTTCCAAGTGGAGGAAAGTGAGGCTGGATTAAGATTCGTGTTTCTAAGATACTACCTTTATACTCTCCCTCTGCTAATGTTTGCTTAACCTCTTCTGTTTGCAAGCTATAGCCTTCCCATTTCATTTGGGATTCTTCGAACTGTGATCTTGTGAGTAGCTTTGTAAAAAGTATAGATGAGTTATTTGTTCCTTGCAGTTTAATTCTGTTAGTCTAGATTGTGGTACAGTTGAAGTTGGTTAGAGTGATAAATACGATTTTTAGGTAATAAGCCTTTTAGTATGTGTATCATTCATTGAAGTTGAATATACAGCCTTTAAAAGTTTTTAAAAGACTTTGTAAAAGGTCCAGAAATTTAAATATGTTAGGAACCAAATGGGTAATTTAAAATAAAATCCTAATAAAGTGTTAGGATTAAAATACAAAGCATAGATATCTGTATTATATCAGTTTTTTAAATCTACCTTTTATAAGAGATTAACATTTTTATCCTTTTCTTTCATGGCATTTATCCTTTTATTGGAAAGTTTAATGCAAATCTTCATCAGTTTCTTAAGAAAGATGTTAAATGTAACTTTTATTTTCAAAACAACATTTATTGGGGAGGGAATGATTGCCAATTGTTGAATGGTTTGTGAAGGTGGATAAAACCTTGCCAAAGTGGGAATTAATTTCCTGCTGCTTACTATTGATTTACTGAATAATACATACACACACACACACGTGCGTGTGTATGTACACATACACACACAGGAAATCATAGTTGCATTTATAATTGTATATGAATAAAGAGGCAGGATGAGATAAGGTTTAAAAGTGTAAGCCTTGAAGTAAATCTAGCTGTGTGGGGATGCCTGTTGGGTCAGTCGGTGGAGCATGTGTCTTGAGTCAGGTTGTGAGTTCAGGCCCCACTCCCTACATTGGGCATAGAGAGGACTTAAAAAAGAAATCTAGCTGTGTGAGCACTAAGCAAGAGGATTTAACAGTAATATCATCTTCATAGAAGCTTAAGGTTTACATTGCATAATTCTCATAAAGTCCTTAGCTTTCTGGTACACAATGAATACACAAATGCTAACCTATTATAATAATAGTTATTACTATTACCATTGTTTAATTTTTTTTATAGTACCTTGATATTTTCACCTGCACGTGATTTGGAATCGTATACTTTTGCTGCTTTTCCTTTTTTAGACCCATGTCTATAAAGGTAAGGTTGTGAGGAAGTCAGAGGCAGGCACCAAAGTTTGCCTTCGCCAGTTCTAGCAGCAAAATCTATTAAACAGGTTCAGTATTTCAGGAACACATTTGCTTTTGTTACTGTCAACTGATGAATAAAGACACTTGAGAATGAGTACATTTTAGTAAAGTTATTTCCCAACCAATGTGTTGGGTTATCTTTGTTAAAACATCCTAAATTTCTTCACTCTCCTTTAAAATTTTGACCATGAGAATGGTGGTGATCATTAGTAGAGAGGAGAAGGTGAGTGGTTTTGTGTATTTGTACGTAATAACATATAAACTCCAGATAGGAGAGAAGAGAAGCTTCAACAGCAGCTAGATTGAGGAGAGGAGAGGCATGTTAATCTTTTCAATGCTTAGTCTGAGTCAGGGGAATTTCCTCAAACAGCATTTCCTTTTGCTGTTTTCTTCTCTATACTTTGTTTTTTATTTGTTTCTGCTGATAGAATCTTAAACTTATTTCTATCTTTAATTTTTCTTCTACCATGTACTTCTCTCACTGCCAGACAAATCTTAAGCTTTTTTCAAAAATTGTGAAAGGAAGCTAGTAAAATTAATTGTAAATTTACATGCAGAGGAGTGTGAGTCTGAAAAATTAGAAGTTTCATATATGCTTAAAAATACTTTCAGCAGTTTGGAAAATGAAGGGGGAAATGTCACCCATAATCTTTTCACGATTATATAGTTATTAGTATTAAAGGAAAGGGATATGAGACTGACATTAATTAAACATCTATGTATTCCTTATAATGATGCTTGATACATACATATATTCCCATTTTATATGCAAGGAAACAAATTCAGACTCATGTCACATAGATAGTAAATAGTCCAGCAGCCAACTTTGAACATAGGCATAGCTTGCTTCTATAGATAAATTCTATTCTGCCTTCTTCTCCTTTCTATCTATACTTTAACAATACTTTTATTACAATTTGTAAATTTTATTTCCTACTTATAAAACATAAAAGCAATTTTCTGCCTACCCTTATTTCAGGCGGTATCTTATTGCCCACATTGTTTATTCATACTACCATATAAAGACTCTTTGTCTTGGCTACTGGATATTGGTACAGTGATATTGGTCAAAGTAGAAGCTGCCTTTTTCTTTACCGAGTGACCAAGAAGAAAAATAATGTAAGTTAATCAGAACTAATACTTTCTGGTATTAGAAAAGCTACAGGTTTAATAATAACTATCTGATGAGACATTTAACTCAAAATTGGAGATACTTAAAATGTAGATGAATTTTCAATTTATAGCTGTTAGAGAACAACTTTTTAAATAATTTTATATTTTGAAATGCCATAAGCTTCCTTGTTATATTTTTAAAGTGATATTAAAATTAAACAGGCACTTAATTCTTTTTAGTTACTATCCATAATTCCTAATGTAATAATCACTCTAGGGTGCCCGGGTGGCTCAGTCATTAAACGTCTGTCTTCGGCTCAGGTTATGATCCCAGGGTCTTGGACTAGAGCCCCGCATCGGGCTCCTTGCTCAGCAGGGAACCTGCTTCTCCCTCTCCCTTTCCCCCTGCTTGTGTTCCCTTTCTCATGTCCCTCTCTGTGTCAACTAAATAAAAAAATCTTTAAAAAAAATCACTATAAAAGGGAAAAAATATTGAATTCTTATACTCTCATTGGATGGATGGCGTGTATTTAAAAAAAGTTGTGGGCCTTTTATAAATAGATTGTATAGGGCAGCACCCCTTGATAGAAATATGTTGAGCCACAAATGTGATTTAAAATCTTCTATAGCTTTGTTAAAAAATAAAAAGAAATAGGTAAAATTAATTTTATTAATGTGTTTATTTAACCCAGTATATTTAAAACATTTTTTAATAAATAAATACAATTGAATTATTTTGCGTTCTTTTTTTTTCCCATGCCAAGTCTTCAAAATCAAAAGTGTGTGTTCCACACTTAAAGCACATCTCAATTCAGAGTAGCTAAACCTCAGGTATGTAATAGTGACATGGCTTTCATATTGGACATTGCAGATATAGGTAGTAAGTTCTGTACAAGGATGGGGAAACGATAGTAAGTTCTGTACAAATACGGAGAAAGGATAAAGTAGAAATTGGACTGAGCCTTAAGGAATAGCTGTGAAAAGAGTATGCTGGAGAACAAATCTGTAGTGTTGGGAATTAAAATAGGAGATATAATTTGAAATCAGGTAATAGAGTGACTTGAATCTAGGGAATTTGTTTTATATGGAGAATATATATGTGAAATATATGTTAGAGGGTGCTTAATCATGTCTTGTACACATGAGCATTTAATGAATATTGAATTAATATTTGAGTGAATTAATACGAGGCAGAGCAAGAAAAATGCTGGAAGAATACTAACAAAGCCTCATAGGTCTCCTAAGGGGAAAGAGTTGTGCTTAGGGTATATTAGTGATCTGTGATTAGCAATATGATGGAGAATGATCAACATGGATGAGATTTGAGAAAAGGTTTTTAGATTTGACCATTATTGGTAAGTTATTTTTAAATGTTTTATTTTATTTTTTTTAAAGATTTTATTTATTTGACAGATCACAAGTAGGCAGAGAGACAGGCAGAGAGAGAGGCAAAGAGAGAAAAGGGAGGAAGCAGGCTCCCTGCTGAGCAGAGAGCCTGATGCGGGGCTCGATCCCAGGACCCTGGGATCATGACCTGAGCTGAAGGCAGAGGCTTTAACCCACTGAGCCACCTAGGCGCCCCATAAATGTTTTATTTATTTTTAAAGATGTATTAAGTTATTTGAGAGAGAGCAGAGGGGAGGAGCAGAGGGAGAGGTTGAGAATCTCAAGCAGACTCCCTGCTGAGTGCAGAGCCCAAAATGGGGCTCCATCTCACAACTCCAAGATAATGACTTGAGCTGAAATCAAGAGTCAGATGCTTAACCAACTAAACCACCCAGGCACCCCTATATATTGTATTTAGATATAGTTTAAATACAGTGAAGTGTGCAAATCTTAAGAATACAGTTCAGTGAAATTTTACATGTAAGTACATATAACTTCTACTCAGATCCATATACAGAACACTGAGAAAGGTGCCTTATGCCCCCTCCTATTAATCCCCCCTCCAGAAGTAACCACTATTTTGGTCTCTATCACCATGAATAAGTTTGGCTTATTTTTTAACTTGTTTATGGCATATTTGTCCTCCTTTCCAAAGGTAGTGAGAATTGATGGCTTGAATCTTTTCTATCCTTGTTTGGCCTTAAGTGAATTTGGAGGTAATGAGCTAGTAAGTAATTGGTTCCATGGCTCTTCTAGTGTTTTGTTTTGTTTTTTCCCCCAGTGTGGAGTATGCCAAAATCAGAGGGGTATTTCTTAGTTTTCATTAATTTTGACCCTTAAGAAGTTTTATGATGAGAAAATTTGTTTAGAATGCAGAGATTTGAATTGCCTCTTCAGATAACATAGTTATCTGGCTTATTTTCATTACAGTGTCCTCTAGGCATATAGCCAAGAAGTAGGTAGAGGAGGTCTTGGTTTGCCTCCTTATATAGAGGCCTTTTGGAACCTCTTTAATAGTAGCTTCTAAGCATTCTGTGAGTTAGCTTTCAAGCATTGCAGGTTACTTAATAAGGTATTTCAGTATTTCTGATTGTGATTGTAGGGATAAGAATAAATTGGTATACTTCTGTTTACAGCTCAGTTAGTATCCATTCTCAGCCTGAAAGATTTTGACATTTATGTGTGAAGAACTAAAATATTACCTTAAGGACAGCTGCACAAAAATCTGAAGGGTTAAAATCGATGAGGTACACTTTATAAAATGAGAACTGAAATGGAATTACTGATGATGATTTTTACTTCTAACTTGAATCAGTTTTATTTTTCAAATGAATTAATGGTTACAACATTGTGTTTCATAAATATTGAGCAGTGTAAGGATTGTTTACTAGTGTAACAATTGGTGCTTTTGGGAGAAGGATTTTTATTTCTGAAATATGTATTATAATAAAGTTGTAAGAAGTACATAATGAAAATATGTATCTTTATATTCTAGTATGCCTAGTTTTGAGGAATAGATATGTTTTATAAATTGTGCATAAGTGGACATGAAAATACTTCCTCATTAACGTTTGATTTGTGAATGCTTTTAAATTTATGAATGAAAATATTTATAAAGTTTCGGTTTTTTAAAATGTATAGCTTGGCTTAATTATACTCTTGCTCTAAAAATTTTAATAGTTGTTCTGAAGAAATAAAACCTCATCTATCAACTTATATAGGTTTTATATTTGTGAAGTATAGAAGGCTAAAGCAAATTGGTTAGATTAGACCTTGAAAACATATGGTTATTATCTACAAAATATTAAGACTTTATGTAGTACCTTTTGTGTAAGATTTAGAAAACCACAAACAAAACAATTAGAATGTTACTAATTAATAACCTTAAGAGCCGATTTCTATGGGAAGAAAAAACACATTTAAGGGTGTTTTCTATGTTTTTGTGTTGTTTTCACAAAAATGGATGTTGTATTTGAATGTTGTTTGGGGAGATTGGATTTTTTTTTTTTTTCCAGCAAAACCTTATTTGTATGGTTGTCTCTTCAACCTTTGCTTGTTTTCATTGGGTTAGTTATATATAGAATTCATATAGTATCTTGCTTGGGGTAAGAATGCTGTAATAATAGAGCAAAGGATATGGTTCCTCCTCTAAAGAGCTCATGAACTAAGACACAAATTGAGGAGTACTTAATAATGAAACATTTGAAATACTGAGCTGACACAAAATAAAAATGAGTGGTGTCAGATAAGATTGGATTAATTAAGCTTGGCAAGAATGTTTTCATAATCTAGGTTTTGAAGAAGTGGTATGAATGAATAGATTAGTGGAAAGGGAAGAGAGTATCAACTAGGGAGAAAAGCATGTTAAAAAGCACAGAGATGAGAATTGTGGAATGCAAGCATTTTCCTTACTCAAAGTAGAATCTATTTTAAATGAATGTAATGAAGAATAAATTTGATAAGATTGTGGCCTGAGCTGAAGGAATCTAAAGAAATTTGGATTAGAAATTAGAAATAAGGGATTCAACTAAGTCCACTAAACAGAAATAAATGAAGAAAAAGAAGATTAGCAGCCAGATATAACATAATTGAGTGAAAAGATTGAAGTGAAGAAGGCCAGTTAGAGGTTATTATCTCTAATATAATAAGGAGGATATAATAAAAGGGAGGATATTTTAGGAGTAAGGATGGGTAGTTTTAAAATCAGGCAGGTGAAATGTGTGGCTCTTAGGTTTGCATACAAAGTTAAAATTAAAATGGAACAGTTTTATTATCTCCAGATACTGAAAATAAATTTACTTG
Source organism: Meles meles (assembly GCF_922984935.1). NCBI lineage: Eukaryota > Metazoa > Chordata > Mammalia > Carnivora > Mustelidae > Meles > Meles meles. Next base: position 139,141,777 of record NC_060066.1, read on the forward strand.
GACACAATTTGCAAATAAATTATTAACACTAATTAGGATACATCTGCCTGTTCTATTAAAAAAACTGATGAGCTTTTAAGTTTGATTTGAAAACTAAGTTAAAAAGTTATGCTATACAGAGAGAGTCAAGTATCATATGGTTTCACTTATTTGTGGAGCATAACAAATGACATGGAGGACATTGGGAGATGGAGAGGAGAAGGAAGTTGAGGGAAATTGGAAGGGGAGACGAACCATAAGAGACTATGGACTCTGAAAAACAACCTGAGGGTTTTGAAAGGGCGGGAGTGGGAGGTTGGGGGAACCAGGTGGTGGGTAATAGGGAGGGCATGTATTGCATGGAGCACTGGGTGTTGTGCAAAAACAATGAATACTGTTACGCTGAAAAAATAAATAAATAAATATTAAAATTGTAAAAAAAAAAAAGTTATGCTATAGTGGTATTTTCTGAATTGCTAGTACTTTGAACTAAAAAAATACTTGAGATGAATAGTTATAAGAGCTTGAATTGTAATGTTGTATTTTGAGTTATAATAGTACATTTTAGCCATGGTTTAAGAAACTGTTGGTATGGGAGTTGGGGAAACAGATAATAAAAATTAGTAGTCTGGACTTTCAGTGTTAAATTTGTTTTTTAAAATGCTTATTTTAAAATTTTAGGATAGTTGAGAACACACTGCTTTTATTGGGGGGAAGTTCCCTATAGTTCCTTTGGAGCAATAGTATTTTTTGATATTTAAGATATAAGTTGTTTGTCTTTACTAGAGTTTTTAAGAGCTCTTGAATGTGTACCATGTCTTAGAGTGAGTAAGATTATTTTTATTTTATTTATTTATTTTATTTATTTAATTGACAGAGAGAGATCGCAAGTAGGCAGAGAGACAGACAGAGAGAGAGGAAGGGAAGCAGGCTCCCTGCTGAGCAGAGAGCCCGATGTGGGACTCGATCCCAGGACCCTGAGATGACCTGAGCTGAAGGCAGTGGCCTAACCCACTGAGCCACCCAGGCGCCCAGTAAGATTATTTTTAAAGCAAGAATTTTTTTTTTTAAGGAGTTATTTATTTAAGAGAGAGAGAGCGCGCGTGCTATGGGAAGGGGCAAAGAAGGAGTGTCTCAAGCAGACTCTGCGATGAGATCCGAGCCTAATGGGGGCCTTGTTCCCATGACCCTGAGATCACGACGTGATCCAAAACCAAGAGTTGGATGTTTAACAGACTGCACTAACCAGGTGCCCTTAAAACAGAAGAACTAGAAAAATATGAAAAATTTATACAAGTACAGTTAAAAATTGTTTTCTGTACTTTTTGGAGTTAATAAATAGAACAGAATTTGGAAGTTGAGTCTAGGAATATAAGATAGTATATTAGTCTTACTTCAACAGGTTTACATTTTAATCATTCTCACAGCTAATATAGGGTTAATTTCAGTTAAGAGTTTTCTGGCAACATGGCAAAATAGGGAGGTACATTTGACTGTGTCCAAGTTACCTGTTGAGATAGCAGTTAAAGCAAAAGAGAATAGGCTGGTCCCTATTGTCACTGGAAATAGAGATTTCACTCATCACTCTGAAGTTTGGCATTTTGGTATAAATAGTATGGGTGAGAAGGGATGACAGCAGAACTGTCTACTCTGATTATCCTGATGAACTGTTGGTATGGGAATAGGAAGCTTCCCTGAAATTTCTTCCCTGGACCTCCTTTCCTCTTCCCTGTTTGCCTGTAAACTTGTTGGGAATAGATCCATCCCCACCTTTTTGTGCTCCTTGGGTCTATAAAGCTGAAAAGCAACGAAAAATCACGATGTGCATGAGGAGAGGCCGCAGTTTGAAACGGACTAGAAAACAAAATTGACTATTCCATACACATGGGCCCCATTGAAAAGTTCATACAGGAAAGAGGTGGAGGAGACAGAGATAATCTCCAGTGGCTGTGATGGAACCAAAAATCTTGTGCTAGGTCATTGAATGCCATAATGATGGTAGTGCCATTTAGAGTGATACAAATGGCATCCTACATAGGTGTCATTTAGTGTGATATTCCTTGTCTAACTTCCTCCTGGCTCATCTTATTTTCCAAGACTTACTCACCAACTTCCTGTCAAGTTTCATTACCTGATACCCTTCTAGCAGCTTTTTCTTCACATAACAGGAATTGGTCCTCCTTACTCCCTGCCTTTACATACTGGATTACACATTCTTGGTGTGTGGTTATGAGTTTTATCTAAGACATAATAACAGAAACCTTAAAAATAAAGGAATGGCAAAATAAAAGGAATGAAAACTTAGAAGTTCATCAATTCAAGTGAAAGAAAAAAACCTAGGGTAAAACTTTTTAATAAGTTAGAACAGCTAAACACTATCAGGCTTGGGGTGCCTGGGTGGCTCAGTGGTTTAAGCCTCTGCCTTTTGCTCAGGCCATGATCTCAGGGTCCTGGGATCAAGCCCTGCATCGGGCTCTCTGCTCAGCAGGGAGCCTGCTTCCCCCTCTCTGCCTGCCTCTGCCTACTCATGATCTCTCTCTCTCTGTCAGATAAATAAATAAAATCTTAAAACAAAAACAAAAACCACTCTCAGGCTTGAACTTTTGTGTGATAAACAGCATTGAAATGTAAAGTACAGTGTAAGTAGCCTTGTTTTAGAGAAATTAGTGAGAGCAACTTTATCTCTCAGAATTTCATAGAAAAATAAACAAAAATTAAGGCTCTGAAGATTTGAGTAGCAGCATGTTCTATTTACTAGATGTATGTCAAACTTTATTCCAAATAGAGAAAAAACGTTCTTTTCAAATTCCTGTGAATTTTTAAAAAAATTGTGTCTTGGGCTTCAAAGAAAATCTAAGGTTTTAAATTAGAGAAATTGAATTGTATAGGCCAATGTTTTCTGACTAAAGTAATAAAACTAGATGATTGTTAACTACTTGGATGATGAAAACTGTGTCCAACTGGGATTTAAGCTTAAATTTAATACTGGTTAGAGGTTAACAACAATGAGAACCTGACATGAAAAAACAGATGAGATAAATATTCATTTAAACATGATGCATTAAAACACTTTACTTTGCTATCAGATCCCTAATAGAATTATAATAGCAGTTTTCTTAAAAAGGCATTGGGTGTCAAGGACAGAGGAAATGGGAAAGCTAATTACAGAAGTAAAATTTTGGAAGCTTGAAAGCAGCAAGTGGTAACTAAATTTGTAGATCTGAGAAAACCGAATTTTCTGCCATTAGTTGGGGTGGGGGCGCCTAGAATTGGTACTGTAGACGCTGGGATTGAAATTTGGTGGCTTCAGAAATTGGTGGCTTTAGGTACTTTGAAAGAATTGCTCCAAGGCATATCATAACAAGTAAACAGTACTTGTGGTCCTAGGAAAGGGTTTCTTACCTTCAGGTTTTTTCTCTGATATTCAAATGAGACTTTCTGTATTTGAGAACTCTGCACACAGCTTGGATTAAGGGTATCATACTGAAAAAAAAAAAAAAAAAAAAAAAAAGAATTACTTAGAAATCTACATGTTGAATCAGGAATCATCCCCAGCCTCTTTTCCTCTATTCTGAGAATACTGGGTGTCAGGCTCATAACCCCGGATGTGAGATTGGAAGATTAATCCTGTTACAGCAAACTAATGATCAGGGGGAAAGACCACCAGATAGTAACAGTTGTGGATCCACTCAGGGAAATGGCCCAGATTGATCATCCTGCGATGACACCTACCCATTAACACAGAATTTCCAGACAGCTTTTATATGTTTCATTTTAAGATGGGACATTATGGATCATTAAACATTTGAGGATAACCCCAGTTATCCCACTGAAATATGTTTGGAAGTAAGGTAATTGTATCTTTGAAACAAGAAAGGAAGCTTGCTATAAGGCAACCCTCAGAAAACAAAAGCTCTTAGACATTTAGAATATGAAATAATAGGATTGGAAATAAAGAATATGAGATACTTAATAGAAGAGTTAGAAGTTTAGAATATAAAATTCTTGTAGAAGGTTGGAAGACAAAATTGAGGAAATCTTCCAGAAAGCAGGACAAAAAGAGATATAAAGAGGAAATTAGAGGATCATACTTGCCAATTCAACATAATGAAAGGTAAGAATTACCTTTTCTGGAAGAAAATGTGTGGAGGAAATTAATAATAATTGAACAAAAAACTTGGGTTTTCACATTGAAAGGTCTTACAGAATGGTCAGCATAGTGATTGAAAAACAACATATCAAAGTACATCATAATGAAACTTCAGACACCAGAAATAAAAGATCCCAATAGCTTTCCCATATGGAGCATATAAAGGAGATTAGGAATCAGTAACAATGGAAAGGAATCATTAATGGAATAATGCCTTCAAAACTCTTGAAGGAAAGTTGTGTCTAAACTACTAATTCTGTACCTTGCCAAGCTGTCAAGTGTGGGAGTAAGCTAAAATTATGAAACATAAGAGGTCATTGGAATATTTCCTCCAACTGCACTGTATCTCAGGAAGTTACTAGAGGACATGGACTTTATCAAATGATGAGTTAAGTAAAAAAGAGGAATTCTCCAGGAAATAGAATTTAGCATAGGAGAGAAGAGAATACATACCTAAAATGAGGGTGAAGGGAGATCCAGGGAGGGTAGGCTGTGCAGCAGTTCTGAAAAATGATGAGTTCAGATTGGGACAAGAAGAAAAGAGGATCTAGATGGTAGATCTTTAGAAAGACTTGTATGCAAGCACACACGAAATAGAGGGGATTTTTGTGATTTTATTCAAAAGGAACATTTATCTGTAGTTTTCCTGTGGTATCTTGGTTTCGGTATGAAGGTAATAATGACTTATAAAATGAATTAGGAAATGTTCCTTCCTGTTCTATTTTGGGGAAGGTTTGAGAAGGAGTGGTGTCATTTCTCTACACCTTGGTTTAAAGGTAGATTGCACCAGAGAATCCATCTAATCCTGTTTTATTTTTGGTAAGTTTTTTCATTACTTAATCTCTTTAATTTGGCATAGGTCTGTTTAGATTTTCTGCCTCTTCTTGATTCCGTTTCTGTAGTTTTTTCTAGAAATTTGTCCATTTTTTCTGGGTTATTTAATTTGTTGCTATACAGTTCCTAGTGTTCCCATATAATCCTTTTCATTTCTTATTACAACACCAGTAGTATTGATCCTTTTATCATTCTTGATTTTAATAATTTGTCTTTTTTTTCTTGGCTAGCCTAGATGAAGGTTTGTAAATTTCATTGGCACTTTCAAGGAACCAACTTTTATTGATCTGTATTTTCTGTTCTCAGTTTCATTCATTTAAGCTGTAGTCTTTATTATTTTCTTCATCTGCCTGTTTTGGGTTTAGTTTTCTGTTTTTTTAAGGTCAAAGGTTAGGTTATTGAATTGAGATCTTTTTTAATGTAGGCATATAGTGTTATAAATTTCTCTTTAAACACTGCTTTCTCTTCATTTAAATTTTAACATGTTGTGCTTTTGTTTGATCTTAACAGATTTTATAATTTTCTTGCCTGATTTCTTTGATCTATTGGTTATTTAGGAGTTTGTTGCTTAATTTCCACATATTAGTTTCCCATATTTCTTCCATGTGTTTAGAGCACATAATTTGTATGATTTTATTCCCTTGAAATTTTTGAAACTTGTATTATAGCCTAATATATGGTCTGTATTGGAGAATCTCATATACACTTGAGAAGAAAGTGTTCTGTTGTTTTGAGTGGAGTATTCTGTAGATGTATATCAAGTCTAGTTAGTTTATAGTGATAGTCTTGTTTCCTTGTGTTTTTGTTTTTTAAAGATTTTATTTATTTATTTGACAGAGAGATAGAGCACAAGTAAGCAGAGCAGCAGGCAGAGGGAGAGAGAGAAGCAGGCTTTCTGCTAAGCAGGGAGCCTGATGCGAGGCTCAATCCCAGGACCCTGGGATCATGACCTGAGCGGAAAGCGGAGGCTTTAACCCACTGAGCCACCCAGGCGCCCCTATTGTTACTTGTTTTTATCTGTTGTCTATTTTTACTTTCAATTTTATATGTTTCGGTTTCATGTGTTTTGAGTCTTTATTGTTAGGAGCATATATGTTTATAGTTGATAAATAATCTTTGATGAATTGATCCTTTTATTTTATAAAATGTCCTTCTCTGTCTCTAGTAACACTTTTTTCCTTAATATCTATTGTGTCTGACTCCAGCTTTCTTTTGGTTACAGATTTCTTGGTAAATCTTTTTCTATCCTTTTACTTTCAGCTTATTTGAATCTAAAGTGTCTTTGAACCTATAGTCTGTCTCTTTTTATTATTTTTTGTGTGTGTGTATCTCTTTTAGATAACATCTAATTGGATTGTGTTTTTTTACCCATTCTATCAGTCACTGGTTTTGGATTGGAATGCCCAATTAATTTGCATTTAATGTAGTTACTGATAAGGGAGAATTTATGTCTGCTATTTTGTTGTTTTCTGTGTCTTAAGATTTTTTTATGTTGTTCTTTTATTCCTTTACCATTGCCTTCCTTTGTACTAAATAGATTGTTTTCTAGTACCATTTAAATCTTTTTTTCACTGTATATTTTTTTCATTGTGGTTGTCCTGGGAATTGCAGTTAATAACTTATTTCAGTCTAGTTCAGATTAATATCAATTTCAATAATATACAATAATTTTGCTCTTGTATAACTCCATTCCTTCTCTTTCCTTTGTGCTATTTTGTCATGCAAATGATGTCTCTGTATGTCTTTTAAGTCAAAAGGAAAAAGTCACAAAATTAAAAATTGTACTGTCTTACATATTTACCTACTCAGTTACCTTCCCTGTGCTCTTTATTCTTCAGGTAGATTCAAGTTACTGTCTAGTGGCCTTTCATTTCACCCTTTAGTATTTCTTGTGTAGCAGGTCTTGTGGCAATAAGTTCGGTCAATTTTTGCTTATCTGTGAATGTCTTACTTCACTTTCATTTTATTTTTTTATTTTTTTATTTGACAGAGAGAGACCACAAGTAGATAGAGAGGCAGGCAGAGAGAGAGAGAGAGAGGGAAGCAGGCTTGCCGCTGAGCAGAGAGCCCGATGTGGGACTCGATCCCAGGGCCCTGAGATCATGACCTGAGCCGAAGGCAGTGGCTTAACTCCCTGAGCCACCCAGGTGCCCCTTCACTTTCATTTTAGTAAAGAATTTGTGGTTGACGGTATTATTTTTTCAGTACTTTGAATCTGTCTTCCTATTGCCTTTTGGCTTCCATGGTTTCTGATGAGAAATTAACTATTAATTTTATGGAGGATCTCTATATGTGACAAGTCACTTATCTGTTGGCTTCCTTCAGGATTCTTGATTCTCTGGTTTTTGAGTTTATATTAGTTCCTTAAGCTTTTTGGATGTTAGGGTAATATTTGTCATTAAATTTAGGGAAATTTTCAGTGACCATTTATTCAGCTATTTTTCTGCCCTTTTCCCTCTATTTCTTTTTTTTTTTTTTTTTTTTTTTAAAGATTTTATTTATTTATTTGACAGAGAGAGATCATAAGTAGGCAGAGAGGCAGACAGAGAGAGTGAGAGGGAAGCAGGCTCACCGCTGAGCAGAGAGCCCGATGTGGGACTCGATCCCAGGACCCTGAGATCATGACCTGAGCCGAAGGCAGCAGCTTAAACCACTGAGCCACCCAGGCGCCCCTTCCCTCTATTTCTGAGACTCCTATTACATGTATGTTGGCATGTTTAATGGTGTCCCTCAGGTATCTTAGACTCCTCTTTTTTTTTTTTCCTTCTTCATTTGTTTTTGTTTTCAGAGTAGATAATCTCAATCTTCAGATGCAATGAATCTTTCTTCTGCCTGCTCATATCTGCTGCTGAAAACTTATAGTGAATTTTAAATTTTATTTACATTTTTTTGCTTTCCAACTCTAGTTCTGTTTCACTCTTTTTCATGATCTCTTTCTCTCTGTTTTCTGTTTGTGGGACACCATCTCATTCTTTAGTTTGTTAGATTTCCTTTAGTTCTTTGAACATGTTTTAAGTAAGTGATTTGTGAATATTGGCTAGTAAGTCTAATGTCTGTGTTTTCTCAGACACTTTCTGTTGACTGCTTTTTGTTTGTTTCCCATGTGTGTATGAGCCATTCTTTCTCATATTTATGTCTTACCATTTTTTTGTTGAAAACTACATTTTAAATAATGTGGCACCTTTGATAATCTGATTCTCCCCTTCTCAGTGCTTGTTGTTGTTACTGTATGTTGTTTGTTTATTGAACTAATAAACAGATTTTTTAAAATGAATTCTGTCAAATCTGTTTTCTTTATCATGGTTGGCCACTAAAGTTTCTATTCAGTTAGCTTAGTGGTCTAATAATTCGACAGAGATGTCCTTAAATGCCTGATATCTCCCAGTCTCAACCTTCAGAATGGAATTTTATAACTTTGCCTTCCTCTTCACTTACTGCTTGTACAAAGCCTCTGGTTAGCCAGAGGTGAGTGCTTAGGGCCTTCTTAGGCCTTTCCTGAGCATATGCACATCGCTGTGCTTACAGTGACCATCTAGATGCTCAGTAATGTATTGCAGCTTTTCTTAGTGCCTGGTTTTTCTTTTTAAGCTCTTTGGTTAGCCTGTTATTTGTCTCAGCTCTTATCTACTGCCTTGGTCAGCTATAATACGAAACAATTGCCTCTGATAGTTTTTTTGACAAACACCCTTGGGGAAAAGTTTTGCTTTTTTTTATTTTTGCATTGGGTGAGCTCTGAGGTCAAATTAAGATAACTTTAGGAGTGGGGTCTTCCAAGAAACCACCAAACATGTCAAATAATGACAGTCCTCTGGGAATGTAGTAGAGGTGATATCATCATCTTCTGCCTTCCCCTTTCCCCCGTATAGCTGCCAGGCTATTAGTTTTCACCAGGTTTGTGGACTGTTGAGTTTCAAAGCTGCTATAGAGCTGCAGTGGCAGGATGGGAATAGGACAAAATAAAATGCTACAAAGTTTGCTGGTCTTAAAGATTTAACCATCTTTCTTGAATAAGTTCTCCCCAGATTGCGGCAAGACTTTGGTTAATTTCTCATTTGGAAAATGCTGACTCTTTTTTTTTTTTTTTTTTTTTTTTTTGCCATTGTTCTTATTGATTTAATGGAGGTGATGATTTTCAAATGTCCTTATTTTGACATTTTTGTTAGTCTTACTTTTGAGTTTCAAGGGTTCAATTTTAGAGTCTCGGTATGTAGTTTACATTTTCTCCAACTCTGTCACTTGTTTTTTAATCCTCTTAACAGGATCTTTCACAGAGTAAATAAAAGATTTTTGCTTTGATGAAGTCCAGTTTATTTTTTTCTTTTATGGATGATACTTTTGGTGTTATTTCTAAGAATTCCTTTCCTAGGTCTAGATACTGACGATTTCTATCTTCTACAGGATTAATAGTTTTACATTTAACATTTAAATCTATAATCCATTTTAAATTAATATAGGTATAGAGTGTGAGATTTAAATTGGTATTCTTTTTTTTTTCCTCTCTGTATATTCAGTTGCTCCAGCACCAGTTGTTGAAAAGACTTTTTTGCCCCCACTGAATTTCTTTTACACTTTTGTGATAAAGTCAGCCAGCCATCCTCATGTAGGGGTTTGAGGAGATTATAGAAAATATAGATGAATTCGAGAGTTAATTCATTCTCTTATATAGGAGGCAGTTAGATCCAGAATGAAAAACCAGGATAACCAAATTGTTTAGAAATCAGGTGGGGGAGGGATGGTTAGAGAAGAGGTGGTGGGTAGTGCTAGTTTTCATACAAGCCTTGTTTGATTCTTAAAATAGGCATTTGTGTAATTTTAATTAAAATAAAAACAAAATACTATAAGGTAATGCTAGTGCTTAGGGGAAAATTTAAAACCTTAAACATCTGTATTTTTTTTTTTTTTTTTTTAACAGGAAACATAACTGTTTATTTATTTTTTTTCAGCGTAACAGTATTCATTCTTTTTGCACAACACCCAGTGCTCCATGCAAAACGTGCCCTCCCCATCACCCACCACCTGTTCCCCCAACCTCCCACCCCTGACCCTTCAAAACCCTCAGGTTGTTTTTCAGAGTCCATAGTCTCTTATGGTTCGCCTCCCCTCCCCAATGTCCATAGCCCCCTCCCCCTCTCCCAATCCCACCTCCCCCCAGCAACCCCCAGTTTGTTTTGTGAGATTAAGAGTCATTTATGGTTTGTCTCCCTCCCAATCCCATCTTGTTTCATGTATTCTTCTCCTATCCCCCTACCCCCCCATGTTGCTTCTCCATGTCCTCATATCAGGGAGATCATATGATAGTTGTCTTTCTCCGATTGACTTATTTCACTAAGCATGATACGCTCTAGTTCCATCCACGTCGTCGCAAATGGCAAGATTTCATTTCTTTTGATGGCTGCATAGTATTCCATTGTGTATATATACCACATTGGGATTTCATCAAGATCAAAAGCTTTTGCACAGCAAAGGAAACAGTTAACAAAACCAAAAGACAGCTGACAGAATGGGAGAAGATATTTGCAAACGACATATCAGATAAAGGGCTAGTATCCAAAATCTATAAGGAACTTAGCAAACTCAACACCCAAAGAACAAACAATCCAATCAAGAAATGGGCAGAGGACATGAACAGACATTTCTGCAAAGAAGACATCCAGATGGCCAACAGACACATGAAAAAGTGCTCCACGTCACTCGGCATCAGGGAAATACAAATCAAAACATCTGTATTTTTAATTTTGAAATGTTTTTAATGTGGAAAAAATACTCAGAATAATGCATGGTAAGAAATATAAAACTTCAGAGTTCAAAAGTGTGTACCTGCTTAACCAACCTTAGAATTAAAACATTGGCAGTTCCTCCATTCTTTTCCCTTCCAATCAGACCTCCACCTCTGTCCTTGGGAGACAACCATCAAACCTTTTATGGTAGCCACCTTTTTGTATATTTTTGCTACTTTTTGAACTATGTATTTTTTCCTATTAATGAAATTTATATAAATGGATCTTGGCTTTTTCAGCATTGTTTGTAAGATTCATGTCTATTTTTGTGTGTAAGTATAGTTCATTCAATTTCATGGCTGTGCAGGCATACCTCATTTTATTGCACTTCACTTTGTTGAGCTTTGCAAATGGTGTTTTTTGTTTTGTTTTGTTTTACAAATTTAAGGTTTGTGGCAACCCTGTATCTAGCAAGTCTTTTGGTGCCATTTTTCCAACAGTAGTTGCTCACTTCATGTCTTTTTGTCACATTTTGGTAATTCTTGTGACATTTCAAACTTTTTTATTTCTGATGGTGATCTGTGATCAGTGATTGTTGATGCTACTATTGTAATTGTTTTGGTATGCCACAAACCACAGCCATATGAGATGGCAAACTTAGTAAATGTGTTGTGTGTTCTGACTCCTCCATTGACTGGCTGTTTCCCTGTCTCTCTCCTTTGACTTGGGCCTCCCTATTCCGTGAGAGACAGTGTTGAAATTAAGCCAATTAAGAACCCTATAATGGCTTCTAAGTTTTTAAGTGAAAAGAAGAGTCGTGCGTCTCTCACTTTAAATTAGAAGCTAGAAATGATTAAGCTTGGTAAGGAAGGCATGTCAAAGGGTGAGATAAGGCCTGAGGGTTAAACCTCCTGCACCAGTTAGTCAAGGTATGAGTGCAAAGGAAAAGTTCTTGTAGGAAATCATAAGTGCTACACTAGTGAACACATGAATGATGAGAAAGTGAAATAGCCTAATTGCTGATGTGGAGAACATGTCAGTGGTCTGGATAGATCAAACCAGGCACAACATTCCCTTAAGCCATAGCCTAATCCAGAGCAATAGGCCCTAACTCTCTTCAGTTCTGTGAAGGCTAAGAGAGGGGGAAGGCTGCAGAAAAACTGTTTGAAGCTAGCAGTTTGGTTTACAAGGTTTAGGGAAAGAAACCTTTAGAACATAAGAGGGCAAGATGAAGCAGCAAGTGATGATGAGAATCTGCAGCAAGTTCTTCAGAAGATATCTAGCTCAGATAATTAACAAAGATGGCTACACTAAATGACAGATTTTCAGAGTAGACAAAGCAGCCTTATATTGGAAGAAGATGCCATATAGGACTATCATAGTTAGAGAGGAAAAGCCAGTGCCTAGCTTCAAAGTTTCAAAGGGCTGGCTGACTCTTGTTGGGGGGTTAATACAGCTGGTGACTTTAAGTTGAAGCCAGTGCTCATTTACCATTATAAAAATCTTAGGGCCCTTAAGGATTGTGCTAAATCTGCTCTGCCTGTGCTGTATAATAAGATAACAAAGCCTGATTCATAGCGTATCTTTTTATAACTGTTTCGCTGACTATTTTAAGCCTACTCTTCAGACCTACTGCTTGGGTAAAAAGATTCCCTTGTAAATATTACCTCTCACTGACAGTGTGCACTTCATTAAGAGCTCTGACAAAGGTGTACAGTGAGGTGAATGTTTTCATGCCTGCTAACCCAACATCTATTCTGCAGCCCATGGATCAGGAAGTAAATTCAACTTCCAAGCCTTGTTGTTTTAGAAGTACATTTTGTAAGACTGTAGCTGCCATAGATAGTGACTCCTGATAGATGTGGACCAAGTAAATTAAAAACCAGGATTCAGGGCACCTGGGTGACTCAGTTAAGTGACTGCCTTCAGTCAGTAGATATTGATCCTGAGTACCCTGAATGCAAAGGTTAGCATATAAAGAATTCAAAGCAGCTTTTCTAACTATATTACAAATGTTAAAATAAATTCAGGGATACCTGGGTGGCTCAGTCAGTTAAGCAACTGCCTTCAGCTCAGGTAATGATCCCAGAGTCCTGGGATTGAGTCCCACATGGGGCTCCCTGCTCAGCAGGGAGGCTGCTTCTCCCTCTCCCTCTGTTCTCCCCTCTGCTCATGCTCTCTTTCACACACTCTCTCAAATAAAATCTTGAAAAAAGAAAACCTGGATTCATCGTTCTAGATACCATTAAAAACATTCTTAATTCATGAGAAGTGATCAAAATAAAGATATGAATAGGAATTTGGAAGAAGTTGAATTCAACCCTTATGGATGACTTGGAAGGTTCAGAACTTCAGTGGAGGCAGTAACTGCAGATGTGGTGGAAACAACGAGAGAACTAGAAGTGGAGCTTGAAGATGTGACTGAATGGCTGCAATCTCATGATAAAGCTTGAACTGATGAAGAGTTGCTTCATAGGATGAGTGAAGAAGAAAATGCTTTCTTCAGATGGAATCTGCTCCTGGTGATGATACTGTGAAGACTGTTGAAACGATAACAAAGGAAATACATATA